>NC_050570.1:7534349-7666849 GCF_013265735.2 Oncorhynchus mykiss
AGCCAGCGTGCACAGAGTGGAGGAGGCGACGAGAAGATGGAGTGCCAACCCTGACTGCCGCCCTCACTGGGTGAAAATGAACCCATTAATTCAGTTTCCCCTGGCCTCCCTGTGCCCGCTGCCGTCGAGATGATTCCCTCTGTCATGTCAAAGGCAACATTATCATATCCCTGTTGCCTGGGTAACCAGCTCGTAACGCCTGTGTGGAGTGTGGAGAGCGAGCATCGCCCCCCCCCCCCACCCCCACCCCCCTTCCTGCTTTCCCTCCCACCTGACAGAAGGCGAGTAAATACGAGAGGTTATCTCTGCGCTGCTGTATGACAAATAGCATGACACGTTTGCCTGTCATAAGCACTGATTCTCCCTTTCCTGCAGCTGTTGCCTGGTTTCACTCTTAACAATTAGCCTCAGTGAGCTCTGTGCTGAGGCATGGGTAGACCTTGGACAGCCTGCTCATTAGTACAGCTTTTCTGCTGCCGTTTAAACTGGCAAGATCTGCCCTCACTTCTAGTCGCCATCTCAACTGTGAAGATCGGTGTTAGAGGGTAATTATGTTCCATCCTTACTCAAACCATTACTCACTTTTTTTCCCCCGTTACAGACATTCACCCACTTTCCTACTACACTGACTGAACCCCAACTGTCATTTTCAGACCAGTACATTTAAAAAAATATATAACGTGGCAAGTCAGTTAAGAACAAATTATAATTTACAATGGGTGGCAGGGTGGTTAGTGGTTAGAGTGTTGGACTAATAACCGCAAGGTTGAAAGTTCAAACCCCGAGCTGACAAGGTACAAATCTGTCGTTCTGTCCCTGAACAAGGCAGTTAACCCACTGTTCCTAGGCAGTCATTGAAAATAAGGATTTGTTCTTAACTGACTTGCCTAGTTGAATAAAGGTAAAAAAATGACATCCAAGTGGGGAACAGTGGGTTATAACTGCCTTGTTCAGGGGAACAGTGGGTTATAACTGCCTTGTTCAGGGGAACAGTGGGTTATAACTGCCTTGTTCAGGGACAGAACGACAGATTGTTGTTACCTTGTCAGCGTGGGGATTCGATTGAGCAACCTTCCGGTTACTGGCCCAACGCTCTAACCACTAAGCTACCCTGTCGGCCCAAATCCACAGTAGCCTATCGCTGAAACTGGATTGAGCTGAATAGTATCACCACTACTCAATTAGAAGTGAGTATATGCACCCGCCTGATATTTGATTACCCAGATAAGACACATTTCACTAACGAGGAAAATGACCTTTGCCCTTGTGTGGAGTTAAAAGTATAATTTTTTTTTGCTGTGACAAGGCAACTGCATTTATCATTCACCTGTTTTTGGTATCTTTGATATCCATAACTGTGCTGTCAACCTGAGGAAATAAACAAACACAATACTCTGCATTAAATCTCTATGCAGTTGAGACAGAATCCTGAAATAATGTTTCATGTGTATTTATATGAAACAGACTCTATGTGGAAAATATAATATCAAATCCTGTGAATTTATATGAAACAGACTCTATGGGGAGGCAGGGTAGCCTAGTGGTTAGAGCGTTGGACTAGTAACCGTTGCAAGTTCAAACCCCCAAGCTGACGAGGTACAAATCTGTCATTCTGCCCCTGAACAGGCAGTTAACCCACTGTTCCTAGGCCGTCATTGAAAATAAGAATTTGTTCTTAACTGACTTGCCTAGTTAAATAAAGATTGAAAAATATATATAATATCAAATCTAAGGTATTTGTATTGAACCAAATATTTTGTAGAGTAGCCTTGTTATCTCATCTTAAGCACAACATACATGTGTGCATTTTGACAGCCCCCGCCCCCCAAAAATAATGTAGCTATGTCTCATTTCTGTTGCCACGCATTTACAAAGAACTATCTTTTCCCTGTCATGTCAAAAATGAAATCATCCAAGTCACCATTAGGATGTCTCCCGAGTGGCACAGCGGTCTAAAGCACTGCATCTCAGTGCTAGAGGTGACACTACAGACCCTGGTTTGATTCCAGGCTGTATCACAACCGGCTGTGATTGGGAGTCCCATAGGGTGGAGCGCAATTGGCCCAGTGTCGTCCGGCTTAGGGTTTGGCCAGGGTAGGCCGTCATTGTAAATACGAATTTGTTCTTAACGCCTAGTTAAATGAAGGTTAAATAAATAAAATAAAACAATTAAATAGGAGACTCATTCACAAAACATCCCCAATCCCCTCCATGATCTTGTTCCAGTTCTTCTCAGCTAGTGTTGTACCCATAGAGATAGATAGAGGACTCATCTTGCTATTAGTGCTTTTATAGCGTCTGCTACAGCATGGCCAGCGTCATTGAGGCTACAACCCATACGAATCTCCACCCAGTTGACTACTTTGAATACTTTAAAATTGCGGAAGCGTGGTGGAAGCCCTCAATGGCGCTGCCCATGCTAGAATAGCCTTTTGGCCACTAGAGGCCTCTATCATTCTCTATGTTTGTATCTACCGCTTCAAGCGGTTCAGTCCACGCAGATCTTTGTCCCTGAATTTGCAAGTGGCTCGTTCTGCTTGTTGGTTACATTGTATCGCTCCCCTCAGCATTGAACGATCCAAACAGCCATCAAGATATTAGAGATTTCAACGAAATCAAATCCAGGAATTAAACTGGTGAGGAAACTGCCAGAATATTGGATTTTTACAATTTGGACCAAAGAAAGGATATGCTTTATTTTCAACCAGGGCTTTAAACAGATTTTCAACGGGATCTCAACGTGTGATGGCAGCAGTCCAGTGAATTAGCCGTTCCCTTCCCCTGGCGTTGGATTTCTTGGGAGCACGTTGATTGATTTGTCTGTGTATATTTGCACATTGGGGGGGAGGTGGGGTGGGTCATCAAAGTGGTTTTTACCTTTACTATCAGGATCTATGGAGTGTACATAAACATTCGCTGGATTGGGTTTGTCAAAAGGGTAAGTTAGCCAACAACATTAAGTTTTATACTAGTGAAGGAATTTGTTCTACACTTTAGAAAACGGGGACTTAGCCAGCCTGCTAGTTAGTAAGCGCATGAGCTAGCTTCGTTAGCTAATGCTAACCTGGAAAGCGCGCTGGTTAACTTGCTAACAGTTAGCTTCTCTGGCTAACAACTGCTTTCGTGCATTGCTTTGGTGAACCCCCTCTTTGTCTGAGGAGCAGCTATTTCCACACAATCACCCGACATGAGTTATTCGCTTCTTGTCCTAAAATACTGTTCACGAGCCATATAATTATCCCAGTAGGATAATGCCCTGATGTAATGTGTGCATTTGTGGGAATAATGTTTAGCCACTAAATACATGTTCAACACGGACTCCGATGAGGACATTGTAGGACTGTAGCAGCTAGGATGAAACTGGCCATTTAGCAAGCAGTTTAGATAGCAAGTTATAATATTAAATGTGTTTTAACTATATCTGATATATTACTGACGTTAGTCCATTTAAAACATATATATTCTATACCAATGCTTGTGTGCACTTGTCATGCGTTTCCCTAAGTGACTTGAGATATTGCTAGCTATCCACATGTAGCTACTAGGTACGTTTGACGTTTTAGTAATTTCGCAGATGCGCAAGTCTTATTCAGAGCAATTTACATTAGTTAGCTAACAGCGTGTCTATCAAAAATCAAGCTAGTGTTTTTTTTTTGTAGTTTGGCTCAGCCTTTTGCAAAGAACATGCTGACATGACGGTTATTAAGTGTACCAGTCAAAAGTTAGGACACCTAATCAGTCAAGAGTTTTTATTTTTACTATTTTCTACATTGTAGAATAATAGTGAAGACATCAAAACTGTGAAATTAAAACACATGGAATCATGTAGTAACCCAAAGTGTTAAACAAATCAAAATATATTTTAAATTCTTAAAAGTAGCCACCCTTTGCCTTTGACAGCTTTGCACACTCTTTGCATTCTCTCAACCTGCTTCACCTGGAATGCTTTTCCAACAGTCTTGAAGGAGTTCCCACCTATACTGAGCACTTGTTGGCTGCTTTTCCTTCACTCTGCTGTCCAAATCATCCCAAACCATCTCAATTGGGTTGAGGTCGGGTGATTGTGGAGGCCAGGTCATCTGATGCAGTACTCCGTCACTCTCCTTGGTCACAAGTAGCCCTTACACAGCCTGGAGGTGTGTTTTGGGTCATTGTCCTGTTGAAAACAAATGATAGTCCCACTAAGCGCAAATCAGATGGGATGTCGTATCTCTGCAGAATACTGTGGTACCATGCTGGTTAAGCGTGCCTTGAATTCTAAATAAATCACTGACAGTGTCACCAGGAAAGCACCACCACTTCCATGCTTCATGGTGGGAACCACACATGCAGAGATCATCTGTTCACATACTCTGCGTCTCACAAAGACACAGCGGTTGTAACCAAAAATCCCAAATTTGGACTCATCAGACCAAAGGACAGATTTCCAACGGTCTAATGTCCATTGCTCGTGTTCCTTGGCCCAAGCAAGTCTCTTCTTATTGGTGTCCTTTAGTAGTGATTTCTTTGCAGCAATTCGACCATGAAAGCCTGATTCACAGAGTCTCCTCTGAACAGTTGATTTTGAGATGTCTGTTACTTGAACTCTGTTACTCTCTGAAGCATTTATTTGGTCTGCAATTTCTGAGGCTGGTAACTCTAATGAACTTATCCTCTGCAGCAGAGGTACCTCTGGGTCTTCCATTCCTGTGGCGGTCCTCACGAGAGCCAGTTTCATCATAGGGCTTGATGGTTTTTGCGACTGCACTTGAAAATGTCTTTCTTTTCTTCCAGATTGACCTTCATGTCTTAAAGTAATGATGGACTGTCGTTTCTCTTTGCTTATTTGAGCTGTTATAATATGAACTTGGTCTTTTACCAAATAGGGCTATCTTCTGTATACCACCCCTACCTTGTCAAAACTCAACTGATTGGCTCAAATGCATTAAGGAAATAAATTCCACAAATGAACTTTTAACAATGTACACCTGTTCATTGAAATGCATTCCAGGTGACTATCTCATGAAGCTGGTGGAGAGAATACCAAGTGTGCAAAGCTGTCATTAAGGCAAAGTGGCTACTTTAAAAACAATATATAAAATATATACTTTGTTTAACACTTTTTGGGGGGTTACTACATGATTCCATGTGTTATTTCATAGTTTCTACAATGTAGAAAAGAGTGAAAATAAAGAAAAACCCTTGAAAGATTTGGTGTGTTAACTTTTGACTGGTCCTGTATGTTTTGGTACACTTAATAACAGTGATATCAGAATGTTCTTTGCCAAGGCTGAGCCAACCCACTAAAAAAACCTTTTGGCTGGTCCTGTATGTTTTGGTACACTTAATAACAGTGATATCAGAATGTTCTTTGCCAAGACTGAGCCAACCCACTAAAAAAACCTTTTGACTGGTCCTGTATTTCACAGTATTTGCCAGGGGGAGCCATCTTACCTGACACTATAAAGGTATCCCAGACTACTCAACATGCTCCTTGATTGAATGACTCAAGTCAAAGAGGCGTGGTGAAATCACAGGTCTACCATAAACATTTATTCAATCTATATTTATTTTGTGTTAAGATTGCAAGACATTACTGGTTATGGTAGCCTAGTGGTTAGAGCGTTGGGCCAGTAACCGAAAGGTCGCTGGATCGAATCCCCAAGCTGACAGGGTAAAAATCTGTCGTTCTGCCTCTTTGACTTGAGTCTTTGTCGCCCGGGGAACCCACTGTTCCCCGGGCGCCAAAGACGTGGATGTCGATTTAAGGCAGCCCCCCGCACCTCTCTGATTCAGAGGGGTTGGGTTAAATGTGGAATATACATTCAGTTGGACAACTGACTAGGTATCCCCCATTCAAAACTGCCGTTGATAATAGCCAGTCTACCAAGGAGGCTAGATTTATTTTAACAGTGGTTATGGTTGCTGTTCCTTGGTCCTGGTGACCTGAGGTTGATCTCCACTTTGGGAACTTGCACCCCCCCAATTGCTACAGTGGTGTTAGAAGTCGGATTACCTGGTATGGTCATCGAAGCCACAGGCAGGCGTGTGAATTTGCTTTAAAAGAAAGTCAGTGTGGGGACGTACTTCCCGTTTGGTGTAAACAAACCTGCCATTTTGATTAGACTATTTAACTGCTCCCCCAAGGTAGATTACTTTTTTTTCTTGGACTAATGGTTACGTCCGCAGCCCTTGATCTTGGAGACCTGTGTTTTAGACTGTTGTCTCCTCTGGATTGTTACAGTAATGTCTATGGTTCTCTGTGGCTGAGCACGGTCCTCTGTGGCTCAGTTGGCTGAGCACGGTCCTCTGTGGCTGAGCACGGTCCTCTGTGGCTGAGCACGGTCCTCTGTGGCTGAGCACGGTCCTCTGTGGCTGAGCACGGTCCTCTGTGGCTGAGCACGGTCCTCTGTGGCTCAGCACGGTCCTCTGTGGCTCAGCACGGTCCTCTGTGGCTCAGCACGGTCCTCTGTGGCTCAGCACGGTCCTCTGTGGCTCAGCACGGTCCTCTGTGGCTCAGCACGGTCCTCTGTGGCTCAGCACGGTCCTCTGTGGCTCAGCACGGTCCTCTGTGGCTCAGTTGGCTCAGCACGGTCCTCTGTGGCTCAGTTGGCTCAGCACGGTCCTCTGTGGCTCAGTTGGCTGAGCACGGTCCTCTGTGGCTCAGTTGGCTGAGCACGGTCCTCTGTGGCTCAGTTGGCTGAGCACGGTCCTCTGTGGCTCAGTTGGCTGAGCACGGTCCTCTGTGGCTCTGTTGGCTCAGCACGGTCCTCTGTGGCTCAGTTGGCTGAGCACGGTCCTCTGTGGCTCAGTTGGCTCAGCACGGTCCTCTGTGGCTCAGTTGGCTCAGCACGGTCCTCTGTGGCTCAGTTGGCTGAGCACGGTCCTCTGTGGCTCAGTTGGCTCAGCACGGTCCTCTGTGGCTCAGTTGGCTGAGCACGGTCCTCTGTGGCTCAGTTGGCTCAGCATGGCGCTTGCACCAGGATAGCAGGTTTGAATTCCCGGGACCACCCTTAATGTAAAATTTATGCATGCAAACCTCTTAAGTCGCTTTGGATAAAAAATATATAAAAAGTCTGCCAAATGGCGCATTACTGTGTAGCAAGTAGAATGTTTTGTTTACTCTCTTGGTGCATTGTCTCCCTGCTGCAACTTGAGGAACTTCAAACAGGCTTGTTACGGTCTCCATGTTAGCTGGTTCTGATCATGGGATAAAGTGTATACAGCATCCAGTACACCTAGTTGCCCTCAACGGCATGACACAAAATTCAATGAAATAATTTTTAAAGGTTTTTAAGATAAATTCCGACATGAAGAACCAAGTAAGTTTATATTCTATACCCAAGTCACAAAATCTAAACATTGTTTAAGTCACAACAGGGTCGTTCAATGTCATTTCAGCAAGCCATGACACCCATCATCTCAGATTTAAACAAATTATTTTCTCTAGTTAAAAACCAGTAAGATGAGCATTCCGGAAACATTCTTTTGTTGACGTATAAGGCAGCAGCTACTCTTCCCGGGGTCCGGCAAAATTAAGGCAGTTATACAATTTTAAAAACATTACAACACATTCATGACAGAATTCATAAGGCTGTGTGCCCTCAGGCCCCTACTCCACTACCACATATCTACAAAATCTATGTATGTATATATATATATATATATATAGATTAGATTTTGTTTTGTAGATATGTGGTAGTGGAGTAGGGGCCTGAGGGCACACAGCCTTATGAATTCTGTGTGTGTGTATATATATATATATATATATATTAGTGTATGTTTGTTGCCACAGTCCCTGCTGTTGCATAAGGTGTATTTAAAAAAAAAAAAAAAAATCAGATTCTACTGCTTGCATCTGTTACCTGATGTGGAATAGAGTTCCATGTAGTCATGTCTCTATGTAGTGGAATCTTTCTAAGCTTGCTGTGTTATTGACAGACACCCCATCTCACCCTGCTATCCCCCTGGTTAATCTGTGCTAAGTGGAGTTCGAAGGCAAAGCAGGCCTGGGTGGTATACCGTATTTTACTATATATCGGTTTGGGTTTTTACTTTACCTTCTATAACGGTATTTGAATGTTTTGATTTGTTAAATGTGATATGCCATGTGTAATGTCCATTTAAAAAATAATAATAATTAGTTTACTCCGCTACTTGAGTCATCCCTCTTCTCTCTCTCGCTCTCTCTCGCTCTCTCTCGCTCTCTCTCGCTCTGTGTGTGTAGAATGTTTTGTTTACTCTCTTGGTGCATTGTCTCCCTGCTGCAACTTGAGGAACTACAAACAGGCTTGTTACGGTCACCATGTTACATCCTGTAGCTGGTTCTGATCATGGGATAAAGTGTATACAGCATCCAGTACACCTAGTTAAATAATATGCTGCTTTCCACACAGACCTAGTCCCACCCCCTGTCAATCAAGGAGTGCGTTTGTTGTTGCTTGATCACGAGACACTAGCATTCAGTCTGCATGGTCAATGCAGCACATGCAACACTGTTGATGACAATGTTTTTTCCACTTTGATCTTAACATAAATCCACAAGCGTCCTATAATTACGATATTAGTTTGTTTATTACATCTGCAAACAGCTGGTTTGTATTTTCTTAGCAAATTAAGCTAAATTGTATTAGCCACTAATGCTAATCGTTAGTTAGCTGGCTAGCTAACTAGCTAATAAAGGTACTGAGTCAGAGCAAACGTAGCTAGCTAATACAGCCTGATACCATTACTGTGGAGGCTTAAATCAGCATGTTGTTTGTGCAAGAGTATCTTCTAAATCAAAGAGGAAATAGGCGAAGCATGAATATGTTGGCTATATCAGTAAAGATTTGAATATAGCCAAAGATTATAGGGTCCCCTAGGAAACACTGACCAACACTTTGTTTCTTACCCAGTTTTGATCTAAATCTCAATTGCAACATTTGGTTTAGAGGTCGACCAATTAATCGGAATGGCCGATTTAATTAGGGCCGATTTCAAGTTTTCATAACAATCGGAAATCGGTATTTTTGGGCGCCGATTTTTATTTTTATATATATATTTTTTGATTCCTTTTATTTAACTAGGCAAGTCAGTTAAGAACACATTCTTATTTTCAATGACGGAACGGTGGGTTAACTGCCTCGTTCAGGGGCAGAAGGACAGTTTTTCCACCTTGTCAGCTCGGGGGATCCAATCTTGCAACCTTACAGTTAACTAGTCCAACACAATAACGACCTGCCTCTCTCTCGTTGCCTGTTACGCGAATACAGTAAGCCAAGGTAAGTTGCTAGCTAGCATTAAACTTATCTTATAAAAGACAATCAATCATAATCACTAGTTAACTACACATGGTTGATGATATTACTAGATATTATCTAGCGTGTCCTGCGTTGCATATAATCTCACTGTGAGCATACAAGTATCTAAGTATCTGACTGAGCGGTGGTAGGCAGAAGCAGGCGCGTAAACATTCATTCAAACAGCACTTTCGTGCGTTTTGCCAGCAGCTCTTCGTTGTACGTCAAGCATTGCGCTGTTTATGAGTTCAAGCCTATCAACTCCCGAGATGAGGCTGGTGTAACCGAGGTGAAATGGCTAGCTAGTTAGCGCACGCTAATAGCGTTTCAAACATCACTCGCTCTGAGCCTTCTAGTAGTTGTTCCCCTTGCTCTGCATGGGTAACGCTGCTTCGATGGTGGCTGTTGTCGTTGTGTTGCTGGTTTGAGCCCAGGGAGGAGCGAGGAGAGGGACAGAAGCTATACTGTTACACTGGCAATACTAAAGTGCCTATAAGAACATCCAATAGTCAAAGGTGAATGAAATACAAATAGTACAGAGAGAAATGGTCCTATAATGCCTATAATAACTACAACCTAAAACTCCTTACCTGGGAATATTGAAGACTCATGTTAAAAGGAACAACCAGCTTTCATATGTTCTCATGTTCTGAGCAAGGAACTGAAACGTTAGCTTTCTTACATGGCACATGTTGCACTTTTACTTTCTTCTCCAACACTTTGTTTTTGCATTATTTAAACCAAATTGAACATGTTTCATTATATACTTGAGGCTAAATTGATTTTATTGATGTATTATGTTAAGTTAAAATAAGTGTTCATTCAGTATTGTTGTAATTGTCATTATTACAAATACATTGCAAAAACAAATCGGCCGATTTAATCGGTATCGGCTTTTTTTTTGGGGTCCTCCAATAATCGGTATCGGTATCGGCGTTGAAAAATCATAATCGTTCGACCTCTAGTATAAACCAATCAGAATGGAGAAAGACCCATTGAAATCACTTAGAATATATGTTTTGCCACCCTAGGATTACTCACTACTCATAAAGCAAATTTACAACTTATTAATCAAAAACTTAAAATACTGTCAAAAATGTGAAAAATACCATATATGATATTTTGGGCATATCGCCCAGCCCTAAGGCAAAGGCAGATGTTTGCTTACTTGCGTATTGTCTATTTGTTTTGCCGTGGCGTGTGATTACCGCCCACTCACGCCTCTCATTGTTGAGGTGTTGCCGCTACTTTCCTGTTTGGCTGGAGAATATAACAAGCGTCTAGGCTGAGGGCTAAGGAAGAACGTGAGTTCTACACCATTTCCTCAATATTCTTCTTGGACAATGGATATTAGCTTATTTATTGTCGTCCCCAGAGATTTTCATCAGTGAAAAGAGAAACGCCAATCCCTTTTATGCCTATTTCTGTCATTGTACAAATATATTCTCCAGCGTATCCATCCTAAAAAGTGAAAGCAGTCTTTATTCTCAGCGCTGAACCGTGACCCTTTTACCTGTGGGGCCCTAAGATGAAAAGATTTCAAAGTATTTAAGGAGTATTTCCGTAGACTCCTAGTCTGGCTGTTTTGATAACCATTTTCAGAGAAACGTTGAAGACCTGACGTTTATCAAAGTAGTTTGACCCTATTGCCTATATTTTGTGCTGTGCTCTCTTTCAATAGGCCTAAACACTTCTCACTGACAAACATAACCATGGCGATAGCAGCGATTCGTTAACATAGCGTAATGTTTGTTCACCTTCCAGACCAGAGAGAGGCCTATTCTACATTCTGAAGTGGCTCATATCCAGTTAGGCAAATCCTTTAGGCATGTATTTTCATGTGACTAGACCATGACCATTGCATGCAACATTGATTGCATGAATCAAAAAATATCATGACGAACATTAGCGAGGCCTTGGGCAAGTTATGGAGTCGTTGTTGAAGATTACACCCTGCGGTTTCATCGGTCTGTAAAACCTTCTACATTTTGCTGTTATCCTGTTTTTTTGTGACAGTGTTTTTTCATTGTTGTTGCCAATTCATGCCCTCATTTATCTTAGTTGAGACCTATGATCTGGATTAAATCACTCCATTGGTGCGTCACAAGGTCGCTGATATCCTTCGCTAGGTGACGTTAGTATAAAGGTCAGCTAAGTCTCACTCCCTTTTTCACTTGTTATCGTGCAGCCTCTTGGCTGAGACCCAGGTGGCCTATGGGAGAGGAGATATGTTGTCGGGAGTAAAAAGGAAATTGCCCGATCTCACTGCACATCTGTTGGCCCTCATTCTGAGAGGTAGGCCAGAGAGCGGGCCACTAACCTTTTGGAATGACCGCAACCCCAGACTCGTATCTCCCATCATTAATCACAACCAATTGAATTTACAATGAGAATGATAGTATTGGTGTAACCAAGGACTACGATTTTTTTCTGTTGGAAATTGATTCATTTAATCCTCCGGAGGCTATGTGGAAAGTTATATTATAATTTGACCTCAGGCTTTTTTGGGGGATTGTTTTACATATGGAAAAAACAACTTTTTATTCATTCAAAGAAATGTGAACTGATAGGCTGACAAACTGGATGGCACTCAAATACAATTTCTCAATGACTTAGAGTTCCTTTTTAACACTTTACGATAGAGGATGAACAATGCCATTTTGAGGAGCTTTACATTTACAAAGACTTTGACAAGTACAACATCCCTAGGGCATCCCCAGTGAGTATTTTAAAGCAGTGTTTGCATGACAGAATGTAGGCCTCGTCTAACGCTAACAGCCATCAAAGTCATCTACTTGGCTATGACGGCCGTGAATTACATTGCATGCTAATGGCCCGTGGGACTGTGGTTTATTTTTAGTACCGGGCCTACCGTTTTCATTTTATTGCATTTGCCATTTTAAACATGAATAGTTACGCTCAGAGACATTAGGCATTATGGGTAGTCATTTAAAAAAAAAGTTGTGGTGCACCATCAGTTTTGCTGCTCAATACGTCCATTGGCCTCCCAGCTCCAAAACCCTTTCTCACCAATAAAAAGAATGAGGGAGAAAAAAAAAGCATGGCTCTTCAATACTAAGGATTGTTGTCTAGAAGAAGAGGGCCATTTTGTGTACTGAGGTCACCTAGGTCTATAGTTGTTGGTAAATCCCATGTAGGCTACAAAAGGGGAACTATTGAAATGAGACGTCACATGATCTAATAATGAGAACGTTCAGTCCTGACTTAGGCCTGTAGCCTAACCCCCCCCCATTCCATTGGCTAACCTTAACTCTGATATGCATAGAAAAAGTTTGAGGCTTTGACTCATTAGGCTAAATATCCTAAACCAGGTGTTCCGAAACTTTTTTTGGGGGGGGGCCCACGACTCAATTTTAATATCAGAAAATGTTCACACCCCCTGACATATGATCAATAGCCAGTGGTTATTTTTTACATTTGAGGATATGACAGTCTATTGAAATTCAGTCGCACAGTATTTTTTTTGACGGTATTTGGTTCTGCTCTATGGGTTTGAAGTGACTGAAGTAAAAAAGTAACTGCTATTAGCGTCCGTCTGATCCTACATTTCCCACGAGTACATTAACTAAACGCTGCATTTGTTTTGTCCCAAACAAATGGTAGGAAGGAAGGTTTCTTATTGGCTCAATTTTTTCACACGTGATGTAGAATGTTGGTCCCCTTAACCATTTCTCTTTTTTGAAAGAACAATCATTAGCCTACATCTGTCACATTATCAAAAGACCTGATTGGTTGCTGAGTGAACCGCAGTTATTGGATAATTGTGATATTGATTGGAACATTGCTCTTTTAACCCACCCCCATGCTACTACATGGACATAGTGAGCAGTGTTAGGTGTAGTGTGAGTGCCTCCACACGTCGTTGGTAGTGTAGACTAAACTGTGATATGGACAGTATTCCTATACAGGATCGGTTGCACTTAAATTACCCATTGGATGCACACCAACTGATGACAAACCAGATAGGATTTATGTGCTTCAGCAGGGGACAGCCGGAGATCCCTGAAAGAGCAACGAGCCGAGCTAGTAAAGCTTGCGGCATAATCATGACATGATTTTTTTCCTAATGTGTTCAGCATAATGTAGAACAGTTAATGATGTGTTGCGGTGTGCTAGGCTGTGAAATGTTTCTCATATCTGAGCTAGAAAGAAAGGTGAGCCTGTAGAGGACAGGTACGTCTTTGAACAGTCCCAGACGTCCTGATTTTATTTATTTTTACCAAACATGTTTGATTTTACCGGCACAGTCTTCGATGCTCTTGTAGTGTGAGATGTGCAACGACACTTTTTTGAGAATGGTGATCAGGAATAGCCAATGCGCGCGCTCGCCAGAGGAGAAGCCAGTGAGATGTTGTTTCATATCACCCAGAATGTGTGATGACTACCGCTAGCGTGCGTTTTGTACTAGTCAAATCGTCACAGCTCGGAAGTTCACGAGCAGTGTTATACAACTAAACATTTTGGCTAGATATTTCAACTCTGTAGTTGAAAGTGTGTGTGAATGTCTGATTTGAAAACCTTTTCAGAAAACCTACGATAAATCTTATCACATAATTGTTTTGGTGAGACAGCGTGGTATGGAGAATCCTCACGACCAAGTGAAGAACCTTGTAGTGTGTGCTCAACACCACGTTGACAAGACCCCCCAAAAATACAGCAAAGATGGTTGTTTAATGTGAGACGCTCAGAGATTTGGGGGATTTTTGAAAGGCGTGTAGTGATGGACGGGCTTAAGTTGTCATGTTCATATTGGTTTTACCAGGCTTAAGTTAGGCTAGTTAGTCATCATGGCTGTGGCATGGTAATTGTATAATCGCGTAAGTGCCAATTTTTTTTTAATGGATGGAGACCGTCAATGAACTTAATTTTCAAATCGACAGACTTTTACCCAATAAGCAGTAAAGTAAAAGTAAGCCTAGTTCACATTTTAACAGCTGATGTCAGGAGAGACGAGACGAGAGGAGAAACACTAGCCAGTTTTTTTGAATTTTTCTAATTCAATTTTTTTAAATCTTTTTTTTTTTAAACCTTTATTTAAGTAGGCAGGTCCGTTAAGAACAAATATTTACAATGATGGCCTACCTAGTATCATGAAGTGTATGCACCCAATAGCTTACCAAAAACAGGGTACACTGTGACAGTCAGGAGTGTTTGTCTTGGTGTCTGAAACCTATTTCCTGTTTTAACTAGCCCAGTATTTTAGTCTCTCTTGCCTTAGCAATGCTGGTCTGTATGACCCTGAGCTTAGAAGCTTTGATCAATTGCAAAACATCTTGTGAAAATCAATTGCATTGTTAACCTTGCAATATGAGGTTAGGGCTGTCTATGATGGTTTATATTCCTTGCACATCCCTTTGCATAATACAGCTCCTGACAAAATTTTGGCTACACATTTAAAATAATTTGCCAAACAAGTTGAGCTCCTGGAACAACCACCATAAGAACAGCTGTTGAATAAATCTGCCCTAATGAAGCGTTTCTTTCCATCTATTCAGAGTCCCTAACAGAACCTTCTTTGAGTGCCTTGGAGGGTATTCAGAGTCTCTAACAGAACCTTCTTGAGTGCCTTGGAGAGTATTCAGAGTCTCTAACAGAACCTTCTTGAGTGCCTTGGAGAGTATTCAGAGTCCCTAACAGAACCTTCTTGAGTGCCTTGGAGAGTATTCAGAGTCTCTAACAGAACCTTCTTGAGTGCCTTGGAGAGTATTCAGAGTCTCTAACAGAACCTTCTTGAGTGCCTTGGAGGGTATTCAGAGTCCCTAACAGAACCTTCTTGAGTGCCTTGGAGAGTATTCAGAGTCCCTAACAGAACCTTCTTGAGTGCCTTGGAGAGTATTCAGAGTCCCTAACAGAACCTTCTTGAGTGCCTTGGAGGGTATTCAGAGTCCCTAACAGAACCTTCTTTGAGTGCCTTGGAGGGTATTCAGAGTCTCTAACAGAACCTTCTTGAGTGCCTTGGAGAGTATTCAGAGTCTCTAACAGAACCTTCTTGAGTGCCTTGGAGGGTATTCAGAGTCCCTAACAGAACCTTCTTGAGTGCCTTGGAGAGTATTCAGAGTCCCTAACAGAACCTTCTTGAGTGCCTTGGAGAGTATTCAGAGTCCCTAACAGAACCTTCTTGAGTGCCTTGGAGAGTATTCAGAGTCTCTAACAGAACCTTCTTGAGTGCCTTGGAGAGTATTCAGAGTCCCTAACAGAACCTTCTTGAGTGCCTTGGAGAGTATTCAGAGTCCCTAACAGAACCTTCTTGAGTGCCTTGGAGGGTATTCAGAGTCCCTAACAGAACCTTCTTGAGTGCCTTGGAGGGTATTCAGAGTCCCTAACAGAACCTTATTGAGTGCCTTGGAGGGTATTCAGAGTCCCTAACAGAACCTTCTTGAGTGCCTTGGAGGGTATTCAGAGTCCCTAACAGAACCTTCTTGAGTGCCTTGGAGAGTATTCAGAGTCCCTAACAGAACCTTCTTGAGTGCCTTGGAGGGTATTCAGAGTCCCTAACAGAACCTTCTTGAGTGCCTTGGAGGGTATTCAGAGTCCCTAACAGAACCTTCTTTGAGTGCCTTGGAGAGTATTCAGTCCCTAACAGAACCTTCTTGAGTGCCTTGGAGAGTATTCAGAGTCCCTAACAGAACCTTCTTGAGTGCCTTGGAGGGTATTCAGAGTCCCTAACAGAACCTTCTTGAGTGCCTTGGAGGGTATTCAGAGTCCCTAACAGAACCTTCTTGAGTGCCTTGGAGGGTATTCCGAGTCCCTAACAGAACCTTCTTGAGTGCCTTGGAGGGTATTCAGAGTCCCTAACAGAACCTTCTTGAGTGCCTTGGAGGGTATTCAGAGTCCCTAACAGAACCTTCTTGAGTGCCTTGGAGGGTATTCAGAGTCCCTAACAGAACCTTCTTGAGTGCCTTGGAGAGTATTCAGAGTCCCTAACAGAACCTTCTTTGAGTGCCTTGGAGAGTATTCAGTCCCTAACAGAACCTTCTTGAGTGCCTTGGAGAGTATTCAGAGTCCCTAACAGAACCTTCTTGAGTGCATTGGAGGGTATTCAGAGTCCCTAACAGAACCTTCTTGAGTGCCTTGGAGGGTATTCAGAGTCCCTAACAGAACCTTCTAGAGTGCCTTGGAGGGTATTCAGAGTCCCTAACAGAACCTTCTTGAGTGCCTTGGAGGGTATTCAGAGTCCCTAACAGAACCTTCTTGAGTGCCTTGGAGGGTATTCAGAGTCCTACTTTCAGAATGCATAATTGTACTACTACTGAGAAAATGACTGGGTGTTTCTGAATACATAATGGTACCAGGGATTCCGTTAGGGGAAAATGTGGCACCGGACATTTTGACCAGTAGCATTTTAAATTGAACAGACATTTCGAGAAATTTACCAGACCTATATACATTGGGTGTGTAACCTGATTAGTCCGTCCACCCACAGTGCTCAGAATAACAGAAAACACATTTTAGATTTATGGTTACTCATCTAAACGGAGCTTGATGATGCAATACGACCTGCGTCCTTCTTACCGAATTCCGACGCACACTTTGAAAATGTTATAATAACTGCCACGTTTACTTTTTTCCTCCGCCAACAAAAGGAGTAACGAACATCAATCACTAGCCTATGTCAATCTACTATCCCCCCCATAGTAGAAAAGTGTATCTATTCTATGGGTCAACTTGCCATTCTGTGTGAGAAAGAAATAGTCTATTTCCAAACTCACTCTGGGACAGTTGTGGGACCGTAGATCTGAAATTTAGGCCTAAAAACAACTTTTATAAAGCAATGAAGCTGTTGCAACAGATCTGAAAGTTTAGCTTAAAATGTTAAACTATTATTTCTTCACGTTAGCGCACGAGGCAGTAGGCTACACGGGAATGTTCGTTCCCGTAATGCAATAAGCAGCAAAACACTGTCAAAATCACACCGCACATGCGAGCGGTTTCATGTGACGGAGATGGAAATATCCATTAGAAATGTTAAAAGAGGGGAGATCTAAAGATGATACAACTAGCATGGGTTGCTAATATAACTAGGAATGTGCCTTTGGCTACTGGACAATGAAAGAAAGTTGATTGTAGAAAACCACTGACATGAGAGAATAAGACTGGTTTCAATGGCATATGGAAGTCTTTATAAAATAATTGTCTCCACGTTTGTATGGTCGAATTTGACTTTGAAGCAAGGTAAGACATGTCTCATAATATGAAGTAAAAATGCATACTGCCTCCAGCTCTTTTCAAAGTGGTGTGTGACAAAGCTGAAGCCTACTTACTGTTGCGTATAGGCTCTTGAATGGGAAGCGCGCGCGTCAATTACCATTTGAGGAAGGACGTTTAAAATAAAAAATGTCATCGTTATTTTTAATCGTGGCCAAAAAAAAGGCTTTTAACACATTGATTGCATTTAGAATTTGTTACGCAGTGATTGGGCTTATAAAAGCACATTTCACTCCAGCAGGAATTGAGCTGTTTAAGAAGCTGAAGCAGCAGCTCTCGCGCTGTCTGACAGATTTTCCTCTCATAAGCTCTGTAGCTGTATGCTTTGCGCGTGCGATAAACATTAACGACTAGTGAAAACGCAAGCGCCAATTTAGTTCCACTAAATTAGGCTTATTAATGATTTGTATTTCTTCTCCCAGACAATTGGCAAGTGTCAGTTGTATTTAAAAAAATGTTTTTAAAATCTCCCAAAAAACGTCTATTAGCGGGTAATGGAAACCCTGAATGGTCCTCCTACTGAGGTGACTGGGTGTTGATTCAAAATGCAAATTTTTGAGGTCTTTTTAAATGTCTGATACTGTTTGTTCAACTATCGAAGCCGTCATGGATGGACACTTTCAACCATTGCTGGTAATGCTAAGATATTACGATCATTCATGACTTTGCTTGGTATTAGTATAATTTGTAAACTAATCTACCATCTTGAGTGTCTTACTGCCTATTTAAGCATAACCAGGGGATTTCTGGGTTCCCCCTCCACTTGGTTATCTCTCTGTTAAGTCATTTAAATAGAGTTGTGTTTTGAAGGCTGGCTGTACGCCTCACCACAGAGGGAATTAAATTAAAAGTGCAGTGTTTTCCATTAGCGCCGGCTGTCGGGTACAGATTACCTGACATATATTACCCCTTACGATGTAAGTTCAAATCCTTCCAACGGTGTGCAATAAAAAGCAAAGAAGATCTTTGAACTGTGGACTCAAATTTATTGCGGTATTGTGTTGGGAAGAAAAATGCAATTATCACCTTGAAAATGAAGAGGTAGGGAGGGGCTCAATTCAATCCAACCCACATTGCAGTATTTACTCAGTAGCTCTTTTTTTTCCCAATGGTCAAATGAACTCAGATTGGTCTTGAGTGCTGTATTAAAAACCTACGACTACTGACAGGGCGGCCCCTCTCACAGGTATGCTTTCACCTTTTCAGAATTAAAGTGTGTGGGCATGGGATGAATCTTGTAAATAAAATAAAAACCTGCATGGGATTAGAATTTACAACAATTGAACTATGAACCAACTGTCTTTAGTGGACTGAGTCACCAATCAGTTATAGCGGTTGGGTAAAAAATACAACAATTTGACATGAACACCGTTGTCATCTATTTCTTGTTAAGATGGCTACCAACATCAACGTATAATCCTCATAGCCTACATGTTTTCTTTCTTTGTAAAAGCACATGTATGAAACGGTAAGCAAAAACGTTGAAATCCGGTCATATGTGGAAATGTGTGCCTTTTACTGCCCTTTTTTTGAATTTTGTGTAATGTCAGCAGTCTAGTCAAGGAAGCATCACGCAAAAACACATATTGGCACATACCAACAGCCATTGCCAAATAAGTCACCTGCTTTTATAGTAGGCCTTGAGGAGGTACCGCTCAGTACATCTAGAAGGGAGTTTCATAGCAAACTTTGAAATTATGTAGAGACACTATTTCAATGGTAGAGTCGAACCGCTAGGGGCCAGAGAAGCTACATTTACTGTTAAAACGCCAACATAACTTTTTGCATCAAATTGTCTAAATGAAGTTCCGAATTGACGTGTTTCACTGTAACGAAACCTAAAACATTGGGTTTTGAATTAAAAATGTATTTTTGTTTTCATAAATTGCTCTTTAATTTATTTTTCAAGATAAGGTGGGCTATTAAATAATTTGTTTTAATAAAATGCATAATTTGAAGAACCAAACATCATTGTGGCAGTTAATATCTTGCAGTAAAACTCTAACACTTGAATCTCTATTTTTTATCTAACCTTTAACTAGACGGGTTAATATAATTATTATTATTTTTTTTTTTAAATGCTCTCTTACTTAGAAAATAGTCCAGATCATATAGGCCTAGACAATATCCCAAACAACTAACAATACACTGAATTCATACATTTTAAATTGTAAACACATTTTTCTAATCTGGGGGGGTAAAGTGAATAAAGTATTAAATCATTTTGCTGTGTATTTCGGATGTAATCAAGGCATTATGATGAATCAGAGGCCACCAAAATAGAGCTCATTTCAGAAAAACAAATTTAACCTAGGGGGACAACCTCCCACAACCCCCCCCCCCCCCCCCCCCCCCCCCCCCCCCCCCCCCCCCCCCCCCCCCCCACGGTCCCGAGGGTGCCTAGCTGGCTACTTTTTCTATTTGGCTGGCTACTCTATTAACTTGTGGAAAATGCTTAGTGTTCTTTCTTCTGACCGGCCTTCTGACCCTGCGTCTGACAGAGTGACAGCCAGTAAGAACTCAGCGTTGAGGGGAGAGGGAGAGAACGGAAGAGTGCAGACCTGTGACAGGAGTCAGGACACCGCTGACAGGCTTGCAGTGTCTCAGCTGCAGCTTTAGGCTTGCAGTGTCTCAGCTGCAGCTTTAGGCTTGCAGTCTCATCAGTTACGGTCCTTGTATTGAATGTCACACGGCTCTGGTTCCATAGCCAAGCCAGCACCTTCTGGAACGTTCCGTGATGGCTGGCAGGTGGGTGAGGATGTAAGCCTAGGCCCTCCAACGTCATTCTGGTCTGTGGTTAACACCGGAAGTCACAGTTCACCACAGCATTCTTAATTTTTGATTGACAGACCACATAACCTGTCCACAGTTAACCTCTGTGTCTCTGGTACTTAAATGTCATCAAAACCTTTTCTCTAGGAATTTTCTATCGTGTGCCAATTTGATGTCCAGGCTTATTGTCTCTGGAGGGTGGAGGAAAGGCAAATGTTTTGAGCATTGGACTGTATTTCTCCCCTAGATTACACGAGGGCCTATAAAGAATTTCAGACACATTTTCCTTCTTGATTACACATCACTGTGGCAGTAACTCTTGTCCTGCGCTCCCCAGCGAGTACAGTTTCTCCATAATGAAGCAGGATTGAAGCTTTTGTTCCTTAGGCTGATGTGATGAATGAAAGTGTTTTTCATTTTTTAAAATCTTTTTTAAGTTAGACGCCCTGAAGATACTGTGAGAGAGGAATCGGGCAGCTGAATGAATCAATAAGATTGAGTGCCCTCTAGAATGAGAAGTAGCTTTGTTTACAGTTTAATGTGGGATTATTTTGGTAATGTCGCTGGCTAGGATTACTGGGATCGATGGAACAAAACCTTTTGTTGTGCTTGGCAAAATTGTGATGGCGCAAACTGACTTTCCAGCCTGCTCATTTGCAATCATAACTATGGGTTAAAGTTGTACAATGCAGAAATCGCTCCGCCATCTCCTAGTTACTAAAATCCTAATAGTCGGCCTAATTTCAGTTTGTGACAAAATAAGACCGTTTAGTGTAGAGAATCATTGTACCATCTAAACTGCTGTGAAATATATTTCCCATAACCAACAATAGTGTTTTCAGATGTTTGAAGCTGCTGTACAAAAAACGAAAGTAAAAGACGCAAAAAACAACATTTTAAGAACGGAAAGCATAGAAATGGTGCGTATAGAATATATCTACCGCTTCTTATACTTGATTTCAATTAGAATGACAGATCTACAACATATGTTTCTATGTGAATTTGGTCAGGTCGCCCAGAAAAGTGACATATATTGCAGCTTTAACCAAATGCCAGTCAGTCCCTATGGCATTTCCACACAAGCACTGTACAATTACATAATTGTCTGAAGGATAGCCTATGGCCTGCAAATTAAAGCCTATTGTGTTTTCACTTTGTCTACTGTTGCAAAAAACCTGTAGAGTTTCTTCAGGTGTGTCAGTTGAGGACTAGTCAAGCCTGGTCTGCTAGCAGTTTGTGTGGATTTGTTAGACCAGGCCTTATTGATTTAGGCTAATAGGCCAAACTGATGAAGTCATTCTGACGCTAGTTAGTTGAAGCCATTGAAGTAAAAACAGATTGTCAGTTTTGAATGGATCCCAACGAATGGCTTATTAATACTGGGAAGTGTCGTGATGCTGCCATCTTGTTAAATATGGCGTAAACTTCTCATATGGCGTAAACATCTCATAGCACTGAGTGCTAATTTGAGGATCTTGGGTTTACAATGAGATGAGACGCTTTAGGATGACGTGAGCCAGTTAACTACTGGATTCAATGCTCGTACTTGACATCTTGAAAATTGCTCAGGACCTCAGACTGGGGCGAAGGTTCACCTTCCAACAGGACAATGACCCTAAGCACACAGCCAAGACAATGCAGGAGTGGCTTCTGGACAAGGCTCTGATCGTCCTTGAGTGGTAAGAGCCCAAACTTGAACCCGATCAAACATCTCTGGAGAGACCTGAAAATATCTGTGCGTCAACGCTCCCCATTCAACCTGACAGAGCTTGAGAGGATCTGCTGAGAAGAATGGGAGAAACAACAATCATGTTGTGGGGGTGATTTGCTGCAGCAGGGACTGGTGCACTTCACAAAATAGATGGCTTCATGAGGATGGAAAATTATGTGGATATATTGAAGCAACATATCAGGTCATCAGTCAGGAAGTTAAAGCTTGGTCGCAAATGGGTCTTCCAAATGGACAATGACCCCGAGCATACTTCCAAAGTTGTGGCAAAATGGCTTAAGGACAACAAAGTCAAGGTATTGGAGTGGCCATCACAAAGCCCTGATGTCAATCCTATAGAACATTTGTGGGCAGAACTGACAAAATAAAGCATGTGTGAGGAGGCCTACAAACCTGACTCAGTTACACCAGCTCTGTCAGGAGGAATGGGCCAAAATTCACCCAACTTATTGTGGGAAGCTTGTGGAAGGCAACCTGAAACGTTTCACCCAAGTTATTTAAAGGTTATGCTACCAAATGCTAATTGAGTGCATGTAAACTTCTGACCCACTGGGAATGTGATGGAAGAAATACTATTATTCTGTCATTTCACATTCTTAAAATAAAGTGGTGATCCTAACTTACCTAAGACAGGGAATTTTAATAACTAGGATTAAATGTCAGGAATTGTGAAAAACGTCCAACTTCAACTGTACATACTACAGTAGAAATGACAACAGGATATACAGAAAATAAGGCACTTACTTTGATAGGAACACATGTCCAAAATTATTGTTTGTAAGGTAAACAACAATGAAGACAATGCGAGTGCCAGATAGAAAATGTTTGGGGAGAAGCTTGCAAGACTTTGCAACTGTCTGCATACTTGATCTGCGGAAACACTGGGGAACTGCTTGGGCTCTCCTCGAAGAAAGAAGTTTGTAAGGCTCATTAAAGCTTCAAACCTGTGAGTTGTCCGCAACAGTGAAATGTGAGTTATTGAGGTGGATACACACCTCAATTCAAATTCATAGAACATAAAACTTGTTGGAAAATTATTTGAAATAGACAAGTTGATGCAACCAATAGATAATTAGAAGGCAGTGTGTCTTGGTTTGAGGGCAGCGGGGGATAACAGTCCTGTTACGTAACAAACAAAATTTGGAACGGGGAGTGCATTTGGACATCACGTGTGTGTGTGTATATATAAGAAGAAAAAAACTCTCGCTTTGGCGACCGTTAAATATTTGGAAGTCCCACATGTAAAGGTTTTAAAGAGGGCAGCTGTGACATTTTGTCCCACCTACTGATGGTGCTTGATTGAGCATGGATCACTCCTAAACTTTTGTTTCTGTCCTTCTACATTTCTACTTGGAAGCACTCCTTGTAAAGAAAATTCAGCGTAGATCCCTGAACTATAATAAGCCACATCACTCAGCCGTTTGTGTCAGGGTAGGCACGTTGTTGATTATAGATCAGTTGTTTTGTGTCAGGGTAGGCACGTTGTTGATTTATAGATCAGTTGTTTTGTGTCAGGGTAGGCACGTTGTTGATTATAGATCAGTGTTTTGTGTCAGGGTAGGCACGTTGTTGATTATAGATGTTCAGTTTGTGTCAGGGTAGGCACGTTGTTTATTATAGTTCAGTTGTTTGTGTCAGGGTAGGCACGTTGTTGATTATAGATGTTCAGTTGTTTGTGTCAGGGTAGGCACGTTGTTGATTATAGATCAGTTGTTTGTGTCAGGGTAGGCACGTTGTTGATTATAGATCAGTTGTTTGTGTCAGGGTAGGCACGTTGTTGATTATTGATGTTCAGTTGTTTGTGTCAGGGTAGGCACGTTGTTGATTATAGATCAGTTGTTTGAGTCAGGGTAGGCACGTTGTTGATTATAGATCAGTTGTTTGTGTCAGGGTAGGCACGTTGTTGATTATAGATGTTCAGTTTGTGTCAGGGTAGGCACGTTGTTGATTATTGATGTTCAGTTGTTTGTGTCAGGGTAGGCACGTTGTTGATTATAGATCAGTTGTTTGTGTTAGGGTAGGCACGTTGTTGATTATAGATGTTCAGTTGTTTGTGTCAGGGTAGGCATGTTGTTGATTATAGATGTTCAGTTTGTGTCAGGGTAGGCACGTTGTTTATTATAGTTCAGTTGTTTGTGTCAGGGTAGGCACGTTGTTGATTATAGATGTTCAGTTGTTTGTGTCAGGGTAGGCACGTTGTTGATTATAGATCAGTTGTTTGTGTCAGGGTAGGCACGTTGTTGATTATAGATCAGTTGTTTGTGTCAGGGTAGGCACGTTGTTGATTATAGATGTTCAGCCGTTTGTGTCAGGGTAGGCACGTTGTTGATTTATAGAGCAGTTGTTTGTGTTAGGGTAGGCACGTTGTTGATTATAGATGTTCAGCCGTTTGTGTCAGGGTAGGCACGTTGTTGATTATAGATGTTCAGCCGTTTGTGTCAGGGTAGGCACGTTGTTGATTATAGATCAGTGTTTTGTGTCAGGGTAGGCACGTTGTTGATTATAGATCAGTGTTTTGTGTCAGGGTAGGCACGTTGTTGATTATAGATCAGTGTTTTGTGTCAGGGTAGGCACGTTGTTGATTATAGATCAGTGTTTTGTGTCAGGGTAGGCACGTTGTTGATTTATAGATCAGTGTTTTGTGTCAGGGTAGGCACGTTGTTGATTATAGATCAGTGTTTTGTGTCAGGGTAGGCACGTTGTTGATTTATAGATCAGTGTTTTGTGTCAGGGTAGACACGTTGTTGATTATAGATCAGTTGTTTTGTGTCAGGGTAGGCACGTTGTTGATTATAGATGTTCAGTTTGTTTGTTTGTTTTTTACCTTTTGTATCTACATTTGTTTTGCCTTAACATACATTGGTTAAAATACACAGGTCACAAAAATGAAATGAAGCAATACACCATTACTAGTAACACATTTCTTGCAGGGCCTAAACTTTTTGGCTCACCAGCCACTGTGGAACCTAGATTTAAAAAATAAATCAGCCACTCATTTTTATTACCAGCCCAAATATTTTTTGTGGACATAATTACATAAAAAACTAAGGGATGACTATGCTTTGTATTGTTCCTAAAACAAGTAATGTATTACTAAGAGGTAATGTGGTATATAAGCTCAATTGTTTTTAATTTTTATGGCCAGAGTCTTTTAATCAAAATATATCGTAGACAACATTTTCAGCTGACCCTTAAAGGGCGGGAGGTTACTGTGATAATGGGGCCATTTGAGTCCTGTCACTAGTGTCTGTGAGATTTGGGATCTAACTGCTAGGGCGTCTTTTTCGCTATCAGTTGCAGCAGCAGACTAAAACTAACGTTGGAAAAACAACAGAGCTTGTGAACAAAACCAATGTAAATAGCCCCCCCCCCAAAAAAACACGCTGGCAAAGTCTCACTTTGTCGTCTTTAGAGTAAATAAGACCAACAATGAAACTATCAGCACTTCACTCATTCAGCTCCCCCACCAGGCAGTGTGTTTTCCCGGGGTGGGATATAGGATTCCTATTTCTTTGCGTGATTAGCGGTTAAGAAGCAGAGCGACTTTGAAAAACAGCTACTGCAGCATTTTTTTATGACTCTTACTTGCACATGTACTCATACTTAGACTATTTTTATTCACAAATGTGACACTCTCGCTGTAGATGAGACGCTCTCGCTGTAGATGAGACGCTCTCGCTGTAGATGAGACGCTCTCGCTGTAGATGAGACGCTCTCGCTGTAGATGAGACGCTCTCGCTGTAGATGAGACGCTCTCGCTGTAGATGAGACGCTCTCGGACGCTCTCGCTGTAGATGAGACGCTCTCGCTGTAGATGACGCTCTCGCCGTAGATGAGACGCTCTCGCTGTAGATCATTGGAAATTGACTACCCCCTGGCTGGTGAAAGACATTCATACCCTCCAATACCTAAATCTACCCGGATTTGGCAGGTGGCGGCTGTTTTTAATTTTATGCCCTAATTTCTTATCATTTCTTATAAAAACAGAAAGCATTCTCATGTTTTTTTTTTACGTGTTTTTAATAATAATAAAAAAAAAAATAAAATTATTTTTATTATCACAGTGGCTAGTGGATCAAAAAGTGAGTTTCCTCACTGGTCATGTTAAATGAACACATGTAAACAATGACCATTTTGACAGCTTCACTTGTTCAACCTTCTATCTTAGTCTTGTAAATGTTAGTTTCATCTGTCAACGTTGCACATGTTTTCTTAGTGTCTTTTCCATTACAGGTTAATGAGTGTGTTTTACTGTGTGTCTGGTTGACCGAACACCAACCCATACTGTTGGCTAATCCGGGGCCGGCATGAGGCAGTGTTTTCAGAGCAAACAGCAGCAGCACTCAGCATGTTTCCCAGGATTCCCTTCCCCCACCCACAGAGCTGCTTGGCTCGGTGGACAGGACTGGGGAAGAATGAGGGACCTGTTAGCAGTGAGCGAGCTGTGTGCTTGGTTGCAGACTGTAGCAGTGGAAATGCCACTGAGCCTGTTGCTGTTGGTTTGCTGTAAGGCTAGAATATATATTTTAAATTGATCTTTTCATCCCACATGTCTTAATACAATTTTTAAATTAGATTGGAAATAGCTCAGGCAGTATCAAGCGACTAGTAACCATAGTTTGCGATGTAGGCTGATTTCAGTTCTCCATATTTCAAACAAAACCTTATTTTGACGTCAATACCTGCATTTACAGTCTCTTTATTGAACTTCATGGTATTTACATAAAAATAAAAAATATAGTCATTTAGCAGACACTCTTATCCAGAGCAACATTTTCATACGTTTTCCCCGTACTGGTCCCGAAACCCACAAAATAATTTAGTAAAATCATATAAGGTGCTTTTGGCTCTATTGCTCATGGAACACCTGCTGGCTTGCAGATCTCACGCAGCAATCACCTTTTGAATGGCTAACCATTGTACTCTACAGGTATCTGCTCATGGTTTACACCTGTTTAACATGGATAGTCTTGGGAAATGCAGACTTACTTCCAGGGTGTTGATTTCAGAAGGTCGTCAACGGAGGGGAGGGCAGAAAAAACTGTCCATTTAGGCACAGCTTTCGTCAGTCTTACTAATGACCGCAGATTTGATGCATTTAAAAAAAAAAAAAACTTTTTAATCAGGCTCTTTTGATGACCTGTAATGACTCAGATTTGATTTGAAAGAATTATCCCACACCCGCCTTTTCTCTTGGCATGTCATCCCCTTTCTGCCCTAAATTGCTGTTTTGGAATTGCTGCCTCTTTCGCTACAGATTAAATGTGCGAGTGATAGATTGGCTTAACTCGCTCATTCATGGTGACAGTTTTCTCCTCCCTCCAACCCCTGTTGAAATCCCCTGTGGGGAAGGCAATTACATGCTTCCTCTGAACTAGGTCGCGGTGCGGTCGAGGGTGGAGTGGCTGGAACAATGCACTGTAGGAGGCCATAAACACCACAGCCCTCTTCCTGTTTTGTTATTTTTATTTTCATTTCTCCATCTCCTATTTTCACTGGACATCATCACTTTTATTGATTCAGACCACATCTGTTGACCGGTGGGAATTATTTGTAATTTATTTTTTATTGATTTGACATTTCATGTGTTTGGCCACCCACTGAATGCTATTTGCTTCCAGTGATTTGCCAAGCAGAGGTGAGGCAAATCGATCCTCAGATATTGCTCTTATTGTTGTGTGCTTACTTTTTTATTTTTAAAGAATGTAGGATTGAAATATGACGGAGCCTTAATGTCATCTGTAAATGTCCAATATGCTACACTTGTCAGTACTCTGTAATACAATTTGATATCAGGGCTTCTTGTCATTCCTTATCGTTTCCATTGTGATCCTTACTCTGATTTATGAGTAAGCTTGCTTAGCAATAAATAATTGAGTAACAAGCCAATCCCTGCAAGTCTGGTGAATTAACATTCTGGTTCGGTGAAAGCTTAGCCCTAATGTAAATTCTCTTCATTTGGTCAGATTGTTGACTACAAAACCTCATTATAAAGTTGGCAGACGTACGTTCCTGGAGTACGAGGGGAAAATGTTTGCTGACCTCTTATATTCCAGCCAGCTAAAGCTAATATTTGGCTGTACTTGGCCTATGGTTATGCTATATGGTTGTGCTAACCCGTTTGCAGTCCTTTTAGCTTTGCTAGCTAGCTTGCTGGTTAGGTAGATGGCTATACAGGCTCAGCTACTGCCATCAAGTTGTCGTCATAATCTTTCCACTGTTAGCAGAATGCTTACTGGTTTCTAAAAGTGGTGGTGGAAAAGGAAATCCGGACACAATGTGGAGACTCATTTAATTGTTTAAAAAGCAACACTACAGCCATCACGTGTCCGCCGAGGGAATGCTTATTACTCAGCCGGCGTTTCATTTCTGACGTCTAACACGGGTGTTCATTCTATCTTGTGAATTGAAATAATGAGAAATGAAGTTGATTTGGGTTGCATATGGCCTCCACTAGACACCACTGGTTATTTTACTAAGATTTGTGAAGTCAATAATCTACTAGCAGTGTCAAAGTTAGCAATTGGTGGGGGTTGTGGGCGTTGCAAACGATGCCTTCCTGTTGGCTGCAGACTATGTGGAATTATTTAAGATATTCTTTGAGGAGGCAGGGCTTCGGATGTTTTCTGGAAGATGGGCACAGGGGTCGCCTTAGCTTAAAGAAATCTGCATTTTCTAAACGCAGACAATCAATCTGCGTCTATGACAGGCAGTGTTTTTTGTTTAAAATCTATGAATTATTTGAGATTACTGTCTATGAATCGATCCCAATGTGCCATTGTGACGAAACCACTCTCTCCTGCTGCATTTACAATGTAACGATTCCAGGTATGTTAGTGGCTGTGATGAAGGGTTTCGTCGGGCGTTGATGGACAGTCAGAAAAGCGTCCTCCGAAACATGACCCAGGCAAGCCGCACTGCTTAACCCGGAAGCTAGCCGCACCAATGTGTCGGAGGAAACACTGTACACCTGGCGACCGTGTCAGCGTGCATCGCTCGGCCCGCCACAGGAGTCGCTAGAGTGCGATGGGACATGGACATCCTGGCCTGCCAAACCCTCCCCTAACCCGGACGACACTGGGCTAGTTGTGCGACAGAGCGACAGAGGATCTGATGGTTCACGGTGTCAAAGGCAGCGGATGGATCTAGGCGGATGAGAACAGAGGAGACCGAGTCAGATTTGGTAATGTGGAGAGCCTCTGTGACACACGGTAGAGCAGTCTCGGTTTTTGAAGCCTGACTGGCTAGGATCAAGAATATCATTCTGAGATAGATAGCAAAATAGTTGGACAGAGACTGCACGCTCAAGTAATTTGGAAAGGGGAAAAAAAAAGGGATTACCGGTCTTCACAGGGATCGAGTGTTGTTTTCTTGAGGCAACTCTAGCCATTTTGAAGTCAGAGGGGATGCAGCCGGTCAGGGATGAGTTGAAGAAACTGAGGAATGGAATGTCTCCAGAGATTGTCTGGAGGACGGGATGGGGTTGAGCGGGCAGATTGTCTGGAGGAGGGGATGGGGTTGAGCGGGCAGATTGTCTGGCTGCTGGACATCACTAGTCACAGGATTTCATCTGCAGAGAGAGGGGAAAAAGAGGTCAAGGCGTAGTGAGTGGGATCGGTGAACTCAATAGGCTGAGTGAATGAGAAGCGGATGTGGTAAAAGTTTCCTAGAGTTACAGGCAGAAGCTTGAAGTTGTGTGATAGAAAGTGGCTTTTGCAGCCGCTACAGAGGAAGAGAAGGTATAGAGGGAGTGAAAAGGATGATAGGTCCTCTGGAAGTTTAGTTTTCCTCCATTTTCACTCAACTGCCCACAGCCCTGTTCTGTAAGCTCGCAATGAGTCACTCAGCCATGGAACAGGAGGGGGGAGGAAAGGGGACAGTGAGTCATATGATGTGGAAAGGGGGAAGAGTAGGGTTGAAAAGGCTGAGTCAGGAGACTGGAGCAAAAAGGATTTAGCCGAATGGAGAGAGTAGTGCAAGAGGAGCAAAGATTGCGACAGCGCATGACCATATGGTTAGGGACTGAGTGGTTAGGATTGGAGGAAAGGGAAACAGAAAAGGAAACAATGTAGTGATCAGAGGGGGGTTGCAGTGAGATTAGTTGGTGAACATTCTTTATTAAGTATGAGGTCAAGCTTATTGGTTGCCTTGTGAGTGGGAGGGGACTGGGAAAGGGTGATGTCAAAAGATGTCAACATTTAAAGAATTGAATCGATGGCAGGCATTGGGAGGTTGAAATCGACCAGTATGATGAGTGGTGAGCCATCATCAGGAATTCAGCTTATTAAGAAACCGGCCACTAGTGGCAAGTGAGCAAGAAGATTTAGGTTTTGCTAGAGCGTTGTGGGTGGTGGATGGGTGTAAACATCTGCCTCTGGTGCCCAAGGTTGCATGTTCAAATCCAGCGATGAAGTTGTTTTTTTTGTTTTTGTTTTAAGCCTATCCCAAACATTAACCCTTAACCATTCAGAGTTAATACCTAACCTTACAATTTCGAAGTTAATGCCTAAACCTAACCTTACACATTTAGAGTTAATGCCTAGACATAACCTTAAACTCTTCAAAATTTGCCATTTGTAACAACTTTGAAATTTGACGTTTGAGAAACACGGATGAACGTCTAATTATGAAATGAAATTTTCTGTAGTCGTATTATAAGAGAACTAACAGGACTGCCCCGAGAGAGCTCCTGACAGGCGTGTACTATGGTGCATTAAGTTTGTTGGAACCTCTCCAGCTTGCTGATAAAAAATAATGATTCATTTAAAAGTTTGACTTTGAGTCCCTGGGGGTAATTTCAACGACAGCTAGTTGGGGCGATACATAACACCTTTAAGTTTGAGTACAAGTGACCGCATGGAATTCAAATGAGGAGGTGGACAGATGAGGGAGTAGTCCTGTGCCACCACCGCGACGACCAGATTATGAGAGAGCAGCTGGAGTAGGGGTGATCATGTCTCTGTCAGGGCCGAAAAGTCTAGGGACTGAAGGGCAGCATAGGCTGAGATGAACTCTACGTTCTTGACCGCAGATCGACAGTTCCAAACGCTGCCAAACATTCTAATTCATTCATTTAGCAGGGTCGCAGAGTGTCTGTAAAGCCGACAGGGAGAGGAGTGAACAGATATAAAAAATAAATAAACACACTGTTGACAAAGCTACAAAAGAACATAATGAAATCATCGCAAAATAACTAGGTAAGATGACCTTCCTCTCTGTCCTCCCCTGAATAACTCAGCAGAACAGTCTTTGTTTTGGCGACGTTATTCGTGTTGGCGACGAGACATTCGCTTACAGCTGCCACTGAGAAAACAGGCGAGACTGAAGTATAAAACACTAATTGCCTAGGAAAGATGAAGAGCACATCTCCCAGTACTAATTGCTGATTGCCTAAGAGAGGAGAAACCACTCCCCCCAATACAGCTACTGATTACCAAAATAACAGTCACAAATTGCCTCGCGCCTTAATCCTGGTTATTGTGTCAACAATCAGCTGCAAGTTATGAGCAGTGAGCAGTTCACACACCAAGTAGGCTACTGGGAAGACAGACAGCATTCTCCCTGAGCGTCTATAGTTTTTAAAATGTTGTTTATTGTTAGTTCTCAAAGATGATCTTATTTTAAAATATATAAGTCCATTTATCTTTTCTTTATACTTTATTTATGGTTTAAGTTTACACTGAAAATGTTTTACCATCACGAAAATGGAGTTTTATTTTCAAAACTATTTTCACAGAAATGCGCCGCTGCTAAATGCATATAGGGGAAACACTGCTTTACCAGAAATTAGGCTGGCCCTCTTTGAAGTCACGTAGGTTGATTTTTCATTGCTCTGATTTGATTTATTTATAAAGCTCTCTTACTAGAACTCCCTCCGTACCTAACATCATGTATAACCTTTAGACGTATTAGTTAACATCAGTGTTGGGGAAGCTACCAATACAATCAGATTTGATTTGATTTAGGCACAATAGTGGGATTTGCAGGTTTGCCTTCAAAATAATAGTATGTCACTGAGAAGTGATGCAAATAGTAGAATTATGACATACTTTTATTTTGAAGGCCAACCGCAAAGTCCACTGTTGTGGCTAATCCTTATTGTGGCTAGCTTCACATAGATGGGTCGGACCACCATTGATCAAATAGGAACTGTCTTATAAATTACGGTTATATTTTTAGATGACACCTAGCTATGTAGTTAGCTAGCTAACTATAGCTACTGAAACAGATTGTCGTTTTGCTATGTATTTGGGGAAGAACATTGTTTGCATCCACGAGCTAGCTAGCTTATTTTATTTTTATGACCAGAACTGTAGGTGCGTGAGACAACTTTACCAGCATCATAGCATACATATCGATGAATCGTTGTGACATATGAAATACGAGTGAGTGTAATCAATGTGTAATACCTACGTAAAAAAATGTATGATCGCATTAAATTATTGGGACGTGCAGTCATATTCAGGTCCTGATTGGTCAAAAAGCTTAATTGACACGTCAAATAGTGTTAAATAGTATCTTTTTTGACACGCAAAGAGCCAAACGGCGTTCCATAGAAATCCTGGTTGAGAATGAAACGACTGAACAAATGAACAACGAAACGGCAAGTAAGTGAAAGAAATAGGTTTGGATTATGTTTTACTGGTAATGGGGACATATGAAAATGCCAACAAAATAACTTTTTGGTGTGTGTGTAACCTTAACTAGGCAAGTCAGTTTAGAACAAATTCTTATTTACAATGACGGTCAAACCCGGACCTTAGACTGCTGCATCTGTGTGTGTGTGTGTGTGTGTTAACTATTTAACTGTACTAGAATGCTTAAAAGTCCGCTAAAATTGTAAATAGTGGGCGACAACTTGATTTTTAGCCAATCGCAGAGCACGAATCTCCTCATGGGGTAACCGACAGTAGTGATGGGAAAAATAGGGCGCTTTACCAAGCTAGCTATCTAGGAAGATATACTGCCAGTTCACTTGCTAGCCAATGTTAGCTTAACGGTTAGCATTACCGTTTGCCAGTAGCACAACATAGCTAGCTAGCTAGCTAGCTTCTCCACTGACATTCGGTAGTTTACAGGCCGCTTCTTCATTCAAAAACGAATCAATTTTATTTAATTATAATGTTGCTAGCTACGCTAGTTATCTAGTTGTGGCCATCTGGCTAGTATCAACAAGGGCTTTCTACAAAGATAGCAACAACATTAGCGCATCTTGCTAGTTAGCTAGCTGACATTAGCTATCTACAGCTGTCACAACCCAAACAAGCTACTGCCACCTTTTGGTCTGGAGTATTTAATCTGGGATATGTGAACAACGAGGTTAACTGCCTACACTCTGGGCAGAGGTGCTAAGTACGTATCGGCAGTAAGATTTCTCGGTGTGTCTTGACCCTTAAGTGGTAAATTCAATTCATGAGGATTTTCTCAGCCTTGATGCACCCTTCACTTATCTGAACAGCTGACACTATTCTGACTCCATCACTGTTTATTTGGCCAGCTGCGTTTAGTGTTGTTTAACATACCGCCTTGATGAGAGCGGAGTGTGTTTTGTTATTAACATATGAACATATTAACATATTAACAGAGCGGAGTGTGTTTTGTTATAACATAATCACCTTTCTCTTGTTTTCTTAGCTTGATGTAGCCCACCTGATGTAGCCCACCTGCCTAGCATTCTTGTTTGATGCATGACAACGTGAACATGTATCCGATGCCTTTGGTATTTAGAAGAAAATGTACCTACATTTATTTGTATTTTTTGGTCATTTAACAGACGCTCGTATTCAGAGTTAGTTAGTGCATTCATCTTTAGATAGCTAGGTATGACAACCACATCTCACAGTCCGAGTATAACAAGAGCAGCAAACTGCCAAACAACTTAGTGAACACTTAGTAAATCTGGCCTGCAAGGTAAACCGAGATGGGGGAGAGAGTCTACTTCATCCACAGTCACGTGGCTAATTTCCAGCGGATCTGTTTTATTATTATTTTTAGCTAATGCTTTTCACTGTCCAGTCCGGCACTTATAGGGTTTACAGGTGAACGTCAGCCCTCATTAGGACTGACTGACTGACCGACCGACCGACCGTCTTACTGACTGACTGACCGTCTTACTGACTGACCGTCTTACTGACTGACTGACCGTCTTACTGACTGACCGACCGTCTTACTGACTGACCGACCGTCTTACTGACTGACCGACCGTCTTACTGACTGACCGACCGTCTTACTGACTGACTGACTGACCGACCGACCGACCGTCTTACTGACCGACCAACCGGCTTAGACTCGCTCCTGTAGGCACTAGGCTTAGACTCGCTCCTGTAGGCACTAGGCTTAGACTCGCTCCTGTAGGCACTAGGCTTAGACTCGCTCCTGTAGGCACTAGGCTTAGACTCGCTCCTGTAGGCACTAGGCTTAGACTCGCTCCTGTAGGCACTAGGCTTAGACTCGCTCCTGTAGGCACTAGGCTTAGACTCGCTCCTGTAGGCACTAGGCTTAGACTCGCTCCTGTAGGCACTAGGCTTAGACTCGCTCCTGTAGGCACTAGGCTTAGACTCGCTCCTGTAGGCAATAGGCTTAGACTCGCTCCTGTAGGCACTAGGCTTAGACTCGCTCCTGTAGGCACTAGGCTTAGACTCGCTCCTGTAGGCACTAGGCTTAGACTCGCTCCTGTAGGCACTAGGCTTAGACTCGCTCCTGTAGGCACTAGGCTTAGACTCGCTCCTGTAGGCACTAGGCTTAGACTCGCTCCTGTAGGCACTAGGCTTAGACTCGCTCCTGTAAGCACTAGGCTTAGACTCGCTCCTGTAGGCACTAGGCTTAGACTCACTCCTGTAGGCACTAGGCTTATTGTCATTCCTATATTGAAGCTCTTGTACACAGAGCACTGAGCAGAACAGAGACCTGTCTCATTTATAAATCTGTGCTACTTCCTGACTTGCTTCTCTTAGGTCGCTATCATACCCTGTTCCATTTGACAGGTGTGAAAGCATTTGTTAATCCCCTTTTGAATCAGATAAACCTAGACTAATGATGAGTGGCAAGGGTACAGTACATTCCAAAATGGCTACTCCATACTAGTCACTTGTTTGTGCTTCTTTGAAAGACCGCTTGTCCCTCAACACTCAACAGCCCTGCCAAGCAGCTGAGAAAGCTGACCCTTTTTTTTTTCTCTCTTCCCCGTTGCGTTTTGTGAAAGCAGCTCGTGCTGGGATAATGTGTTGTTGGGAAGGCTGAGACCGCTGTGATTTTCCATCTGCTCTGGCCCGTTTGTTGAGAGATGTACCACATCTTTCTGTGGCAGAAGGTCTTTGAACAGGGCAGCCTCTTGCACCGAGGTGTAACGTATGCTGTGCTGGGTGCCCCTGCTTGACATGTGTGTGACAAATGTCTGTGTGGCAAGTTTCCGTTGAGCAATTCTTGTTTTGACATGGCAGTGTACCAGTTTTCTCAATGACTGTGTTTATATGGACAATTCTATTGGAATAGGTATCTGAAATCAATTTGGAGTTGCTTTTGCACATTTCCATGTAAAAGGACCCATGAGCACCAACGTGATGTTTATAGGAGCATATCAAATTGGGTGTCAAATTTAAAAATGTAGGCATAAGTAAAGGCTTTGATTTCTGGATAAACCGATGGAAAAGGGGTCTTTTTAGAAAACATCTACCAGGAAAAAGTCTTAAAGGATATAAGAAATACATCAAAACACAATATTGGCGTAAAGACCTCTGCCAAAAAATATCAATACCCACAGTGCTTTGCAAAAATATTCAGACCCCTTGGATTTATTCACATTGTGTGACACAACGGGGGATTAAAATGGATTTGTCTTTTTGGTGTTTTATTATAAAAAAATTTAAATGATAAACATTGTAGTGACTCCACAATAATGACCCAGTGAAAATAATATACAGAATAAAATATTCCTAAATATGCATCTTGTATTCAACATGGCACTAAAGTAATACTGCAACAAAAAAAACACAGCAAAGGAAGACACTTTTTTTTTTGGCCTGGAAGCAAAGCCGTATGTTTGGTGCAAATCCAACACATCACTGATTTCACCGTCTCCTTTTATTTTTAAGCGTGGTGGTGGCTGCATTATGGTATGGGTTTGCTTGACTTCAGCTAATACTGGGGGCAAGTTGTTTTTCCAGGATACAACTAAACGGGATAGAGCTAACCACAGGCAAAATCCTAGAGGCAAACCTGCTTCAGTCTACTTTACACAAGAGACGAATCACCTTTCAGCAGGACAATGACCTACAACACAAGGCCAAATCTACACGGGAGTTGTTTACCACGAAGACAGTGAATGTCCCTGAGTGGCAAAGTTAGTTTTGACTTAAATCTGCTTGACAATTTTTACGACAAGACTTGAAAATGGCTGTCTTAACCATGATCCCCGACATCTTGACAGAGCTTGAAGAATTTACAGAATAATGGGCAAATATTGAACAAGGCTCACAGCTGTAAACGATGCCAAAGGTGTTTCTAACATGTATTGACTCATGCAACAATTATATTTTTAGGTATTTTAACTTCTATTCATCTTAAAAATAATCATTGACATTAAAGTATTTTGTGTAGATTGCCCCCCCAAAAAATGTAATCCCACTTTGTAACAACAAAATAGGTTTGAATACCTTTGCAAGGCACTGTATATTGAGTTTGAGGAATTGTTAACTTTCTGTAAGTTAAATAAATATTTCCTTGTAACTGCATTACCAGAAACCCACATCTGTAAGACATTTCTCTGTCATGAGGAGGGGGGAGAATAATGAAAGTTCACGTTTTTTACGGTTTATGAATGTGATTTTAAAATGGGTCATTCCATTACCAAAAAAATCAGTAATGGAATTACTGCAACTGAATTGGCTACAATGGGGAATCATAATAGTGACAAACCACAACCACAGTCGGGTCGCCTGCTACTGTCTAAGAGTGTTTAAAACCGTGAGTGTGAGAGAGATGTCCAGACAGACTGTTTTAAACACTCTTGGCTTGACTACCAGACAACAGAAAGATAACAAAAACAGTTATGAGCTAAATTTCATCCACCAGAATGAGCAGATCTAATACCGCAGTCAATAATATGGCCAAACTCCAATGTACAGATGGAGAAAAAACGAATTGTCTCGAAAGATTTGTGAAAGACATTGTAAACAAGGACAATAAAATTGAACTCGAGCAACTAACTAACAACGGTGTATATGGTGTTGTATGCTCAATCTAAAATGATAACCAAGTCATCGCGGCGGCTCTGCCACACAACTGGAAGAGGCGATTAGTTCAAGAAGAAATGAATGACTCTGCTTTGACAATAGATGTGTGTTGAACGACTGCTATTCACATCTTAAATCTCCCGCCCACTGTCAACAAAAGTATATAGCCCTCTACAATAGTCCACACAGTTCACCGCAGTTCCATTCCCCCACCCAAGCCAAACAACGTGGAAGGTAGCCATTTGTTTAACGAAGGTGCTGCTAACAAGCCCCCATCATATTTCCATTCATTTGGAATTCAGGATCCCAACGGTTGATTTTCTTGAATCGGAATGTTGGCAACGTTGCTAGTTAATTAAATTGGTGTCTTAGCAACCCACGACTGCGTGGGTAGCGTCATCCAACAGACCTGTTCATATGGCGTGTGGTAGTAGCAGAGCGTAGGCCTACTGGGGTTGCTTTAAGATCATAATGCCAGGTCGCAATTGTAAATGAGAACTTCTTCTCAACTTGCCTACCTGGTTAAATAAAGGTGAAAATAAAAAAATATAAATAAAAAATAATATCATTTCCAGAGATTGAAACATTGTGATTGCCTTTCAACTTTTAGTAAAGATAGTTTCTCCCCCCCCCCCCATTTTTATATATTTCTTATTTTGAAAGCTGGAAGCAATGTTCTGTTGATGGAAAATTCTAGTTACAACCGTTAAGCCTGAAGCTGTTTTTTTCTTCTGTTAGGCTATCGAAATATTGTTCTGTTTTGTTTTGAGGTCAGATTTCTGTTGTACTTGGAGAATAACTGTATTCAGAGCTCGTGTTCTCATGCCTCCAAACTGACTTTGTGGGTCTCCATGGGACCAAAAGGGACGTTTTTTTTTTTTTTTTTTTTTTTAAAGGCAATGACGAGAAGTGTTTTGGAATGGGTCTGTTCAGCACGGAGGTCTGCTGGGTTAATGAGTGCCGTATGGTTGCAGACACGGGGCCTGTATGTTCTCCTGTGTCAGTTGGTCATGGAAAGACTGGCTGGGTATGCAGGCAGCTGGCTCTCATTTTCATGACCACCCATCGTCGCATGATCCGCCGTGTACAAGCGTTGAGGTTGGAGAGCGCACTAATATCGCTGGAGGTAGACTCATTTCCATGGTGTATGTCGCTGGAGGTAGACTCATTTCCATGGTGTATGTCGCTGGAGGTAGACTCATTTCCATGGTGTATGTCGCTGGAGGTAGACTCATTTCCATGGTGTATGTCGCTGGAGGTAGACTCATCTTTTAGTAAAGCCACCTGGAAGGCAACTTGATTTTTTCAATGGGGCATTTCCAACGACCTTTGGTTGTAATATGGAGTAGACAAGCCAAATCATAATCCAAGGTTAGAGCTGGGTGGTTTGTTGTCAGGGAGGTTGTTTCTTGGCCTCCGGTTCAATGTTATCTCAGTTGTGTTGGGCCAGCCACAGGATGACTTTTAACCAGCATTTGGAATGTTTGATTTCACTGTTGCATGGGGTGGAAATTCCTTTGGTTAAGTAACCAGCCTTACTGAATTTTCAATATTTTTTTACCTTTTATTTAACTAGGCAAGTCCGTTAAGAACAATTTCTTATTTACAATGACGGCCTAGGAACAGTGGGTTAATTGCCTTGTTCAGGGGCAGAACGCCAGATTTGTACCTTGTCAGCTCGGCGATTCGAATTTGCAACCTTTCGGTTACTAGTCCAACGCTCTAACCACCAGGCTACCCTGCCACCTCTACACTCTAACCACTAGGCTACCCTGCCACCTCTACACTCTAACCACCAGGCTACCCTGCCACCTCTACACTCTAACCACTAGGCTACCTGCCACCTCTACACTCTAACCACCAGGCTACCCTGCCACCTCTACACTCTAACCACCTCTACACTTTAACCACTAGGCTACCTGCCACCTCTACACTCTAACCACTAGGCTACCTGCCGCCTCTACACTCTAACCACTAGGCTACCCTGCCACCTCTACACTCTAACCACTAGGCTACTTGCCACCTCTACACTCTAACCACCAGGCTACCCTGCCACCTCTACACTCTAACCACTAGGCTACCTGCCACCTCTACACTCTAACCACCAGGCTACCCTGCCACCTCTACACTCTAACCACTAGGCTACCTGCCACCTCTACACTCTAACCACTAGGCTACCCTGCCACCTCTACACTCTAACCACCAGGCTACCCTGCCACCTCTACACTCTAACCACTAGGCTACCTGCCACCTCTACACTCTAACCACCAGGCTACCCTGCCACCCCTACACTCTAACCACTAGGCTACCTGCCACCTCTACACTCTAACCACTAGGCTACCTGCCACCTCTACACTCTAACCACTAGGCTACCCTGCCACCTCTACACTCTAACCACTAGGCTACCTGCCACCTCTACACTTTAACCACTAGGCTACCTGCCACCTCTACACTCTAACCACTAGGCTACCTGCCGCCTCTACACTCTAACCACTAGGCTACCCTGCCACCTCTACACTCTAACCACTAGGCTACGTGCCACCTCTACACTCTAACCACCAGGCTACCCTGCCACCTCTACACTCTAACCACTAGGCTACCTGCCACCTCTACACTCTAACCACCAGGCTACCCTGCCACCTCTACACTCTAACCACTAGGCTACCCTGCCGCCTCTACACTCTAACCACTAGGCTACCTGCCACCTCTACACTCTAACCACCAGGCTACCCTGCCACCTCTACACTCTAACCACTAGGCTACCTGCCACCTCTACACTCTAACCACCAGGCTACCCTGAGACCTCTACACTCTAACCACTAGGCTACCCTGCCGCCTCTACACTCTAACCACTAGGCTACCCTGCCACCTCTACACTCTAACCACCAGGCTACCCTGCCACCTCTACACTCTAACCACCAGGCTACCTGCCACCTCTACACTCTAACCACCAGGCTACCTGCCACCTCTACACTCTAACCACCAGGCTACCCTGCCACCTCTATACTCTAACCACTAGGCTACCCTGCCACCTCTACACTCTAACCACTAGGCTACCTGCCACCTCTACACTCTAACCACCAGGCTACCCTGCCACCTCTACACTCTAACCACTAGGCTACCCTGCCACCTCTACACTCTAACCACTAGGCTACCTGCCGCCTCTACACTCTAACCACTAGGCTACCCTGCCACCTCTACACTCTAACCACTAGGCTACCCTGCCGCCCCTACACTCTAACCACTAGGCTACCCTGCCACCTCTACACTCTAACCACTAGGCTACCCTGCCACCTCTACACTCTAACCACTAGGCTACCCTGACACCTCTACACTCTAACCACTAGGCTACCCTGCCACCTCTACACTCTAACCACTAGGCTACCCTGCCACCCCATAATAAACAATGTGGAAAAACATCCTTGCAAATGTTCACCTTTTTTTGTTCCTCCTTTGTCCTGTCAGAAAGCGCTGGGAAATCAATGCACAGGACTAGGTTCACGGTTTCAACACCTGCTAATGGTTGTCTTGGAAACTTGTATCAATAACATGTCATCAAGACGAGTCGGCAGTTGTTTGCGGTTTTCATTTTGTGTTTTAATTTTAAATGCCAGACATTCCACTAGAAACCACTTCTGAACATGACTCTCTCTCGCTCTCCTGGGCGTGACCTAAATGCCAAGCTGTTCCAGTGCAAGCCAGCCAAATGGAACTGTGCTCTATACCCCGTTCCTGCAGCAACAGCTGGCGTGCGTGGATGCGCCCTAGTTATTAAAGGGGATTTATTGAATTGTGGAAATCAGTGGGAGCCTAAACTGGTCCTTCAGGGCCGAGGCATCCTGCTCTTGACTTCATTAAGCGTTTAATTGATCAATAATGTGTGTCAAGAAAACAGAGCCTAGTGATTTAGAGAGCTGTGGCTAAAGTGAACAAACTACAGACTAACTGCAGAACAGTGGAGGAAGCCATGCTTACGGGATCTGTCTGCCTCCTGCACCCCTGACCACATCTAACCCTGTCTGTCTGCCTCCTGCACCCCTGACCACATCTAACCCTGTCTTTCTGCCTCCTGCACTCCTGACCACATCTAACCCTGTCTTTCTGCCTCCTGCACTCCTGACCACATCTAACCCTGTCTTTCTGCCTCCTGCACTCCTGACCACATCTAACCCTGTCTTTCTGCCTCCTGCACTCCTGACCACATCTAACCCTGTTTTTCTGCCTCCTGCACTCCTGACCACATCTAACCCTGTCTTTCTGCCTCCTGCACTCCTGACCACATCTAACCCTGTCTTTCTGCCTCCTGCACTCCTGACCACATCTAACCCTGTCTTTCTGCCTCCTGCACTCCTCACCACATCTAACCCGGTCTTTCTGCCTCCTGCACTCCTGACCACATCTAACCCTGTCTTTCTGCCTCCTGCACTCCTAACCACATCTAACCCTGTCTTTCTGCCTCCTGCACTCCTGACCACATCTAACCCTGTCTTTCTGCCTCCTGCACTCCTGACCACATCTAACCCTGTCTTTCTGCCTCCTGCACTCCTCACCACATCTAACCCGGTCTTTCTGCCTCCTGCACTCCTGACCACATCTAACCCTGTCTTTCTGCCTCCTGCACTCCTAACCACATCTAACCCTGTCTTTCTGCCTCCTGCACTCCTAACCACATCTAACCCTGTCTTTCTGCCTCCTGCACTCCTAGCCATGTGTAACCCTGTCTTTCTGCCTCCTGCACTCCTAGCCATGTGTAACCCTGTCTTTCTGCCTCCTGCACTCCTAGCCATGTGTAACCCTGTCTGTCCGCCTCCTGCACTCCTAGCCATGTGTAACCCTGTCTTTCTGCCTCCTGCACTCCTAGCCATGTGTAACCCTGTCATGTCCGCCTCCTGCACTCCTAGCCATGTGTAACCCTGTCTTTCTGCCTCCTGCACTCCTAGCCATGTGTAACCCTGTCATGTCCGCCTCCTGCACTCCTAGCCATGTGTAACCCTGTCATGTCCGCCTCCTGCACTCCTAGCCATGTGTAACCCTGTCTTTCTGCCTCCTGCACTCCTAGCCATGTGTAACCCTAAGCCTGTCTGTCTGCCTCCAGAGTGTAAAGCGCTCCTATCATGTTGACTGACTGTGTTAAATCCCACTTCTGGTTATTTATATAGCTAACCAATGACTATAATTTCTCACTTAGACCTAACTGACATTTCCTTTCTCCAAATCTGTTTGGTAAAATCCTGTATTTAGCAGTGTGTCGGGCTGGACGGTCTTGGAGTGAACATGTTAGAGGTATGCAGACTCTGGTGTAGGTTGAACATCGACCCCAGGTCTAGTGAAAACTGATAAGTAGTTTAGCAGTGCATTGAACTTCCTTGACAGCTGTTGTGCGTTGGTTTGTTTCGCAAAAAACAATACCAAGGAAAAACCTCAAGACTTTATAGGAGGCAGAAGAGTCATAGTTCAGAGGTCAGCATTAACAAAGCACTAATCTCATCAGAGGAATTTGCCTGTTAAATTGGACAAGATTGAGGTAAATTGGTCATTCCCTGCATGCCTGGGGAAACTAGGGAGTTTTCCCCGGCCAAAGGTCACGGAGAACGATCAAGATAAGCTCATCTGTTTAGATGAAGAGGGCTCTGACAGCATTTTAACTACTTTGCAGACATATAAACCGAAAATCATGATATCAGTTTTTAAAAAAAATCAAATTTCCAGTTTATGCTACAAAACCAACTTTATAAGAGGTTTTAAAAATAGGTTCTATTAGACTCAACATTTCATGATGTACACAGTTCATTCAATGCATGATTAATATAATTCACCAATACATTTCTTGGCAGTCCAAAAAATATTGGGTTGTAAATCAAGGCTGGCCTGTTACATCGTTTGCTGCCTCGATTCAGCATGTTTCAATGACTCAATATTTTGGACAAAAATTGACGAATGTAAGGCTGGGAATATCAATACAATCAAACTATCAAGGGCAATGATCACAAGTCAGTTGTAACGTGGCTAATAGGCTAGCGTATCTATTTATGTAGCGAGCTAAAAACAAGGAGTTTAATGTTAGCTAGCTAGCTGCTAGGAGGATGTCATGTCTTTGGAGGAGTAGGTGAGTGACTGACTGTTCAAATGGTCAGAGTGAGGTGTTGTCACATTTGCGTCTGGAACTAACTGAGGGAGAGGGAGCCTACCTCCTAACCGAGGGAGCCTGCCTCCTAACCGAGGGAGCCTGCCTCCTAACCGAGGGAGCCTGCCTCCTAACCGAGGGAGCCTGCCTCCTAACCGAGGGAGCCTGCCTCCTAACCGAGGGAGCCTGCCTCCTAACCGAGGGAGCCTGCCTCCTAACCGAGGGAGCCTGCCTCCTAACCGAGGGAGCCTGCCTCCTAACCGAGGGAGCCTACCTCATTTTATTAGGTTTTATTTACTGCAGTGTCTTACTTGTCCAAACGCACGGCCTCTTTCCCGCTCTATATTGCTTTAGAATTTTCACAAATGCCTTACTATACGGAATTGTCAAACATTCTAAGAATTTATGACAAGGTGAAAATTACCATATCGAAGCGCTCGCTTGTCAGAAAATAAAAAGTGTAATTCTTCCAGGAGTGTATATGAACAGACTTTAAAGATTTAATGTTGCTAAAATGCTGTCAGTTCCACTTAAATCATTATGATTTCAAGAATGGACGTAAAAAAAAAAAAATCACAGCGCTTTCATCCTCAATTTGTTCATAATTTAATTTCATTAAATTTAATTTATTGTACGTTGTTTCGTAACTCCACGGCAGCTCAGTGAGTTTAATAGCAGCGTCTATGGGAAGGAGCCCTTTCAGTCTCCATTAGACAAGTAAGTAAGGACTATAGGCTATATTTTTGCACAATTCAATCAAAATGGAAAGGTTAATTCTGGACATTGGCACAGTTTGACCACCTGAAACTTGCCTGATGCAATTTCAGTGCTGAGGAAGGCAGTGCTTGATAACGGTATCTGCCATGAAGGTTAGGCAGTGTTTGATAACGGTATCTACCATAAAGGTTAGGCAGTGCATGATAACGGTATCTACCATAAAGGTTAGGCAGTGTTTGATAACGGTATCTAGCATAAAGGTTAGGCAGTGTTTGATAACGGTATCTACCATAAAGGTTAGGCAGTGTTTGATAACAGTATCTACCATAAAGGTTAGGCAGTGCTTGATAACGGTATCTACCATAAAGGTTAGGCAGTGCTTGATAACGGTATCTACCATAAAGGTTAGGCAGTGTTTGATAACGGTATCTACCATAAAGGTTAGGCAGTGTTTGATAACGGTATCTACCAGATGAAAGGTTAGGCAGTGTTTGATAACGGTATCTACCATATGAAAGGTTAGGCAGTGCTTGATAACGGTATCTACCATATGAAAGGTTAGGCAGTGTTTGATAACGGTATCTACCATAAAGGTTAGGAAGTGTTTGATAACGGTGTCTACCATATGAAAGGTTAGACAGTGTTTGATAACGATATCTACCATATGAAAGGTTAGGCAGTGCTTGATAACGGTATCTACCATAAAGGTTAGGCAGTGCTTGATAACGGTATCTACCATAAAGGTTAGGCAGTGTTTGATAACGGTATCTGTCATAAAGGTTAGGCAGTGTTTGATAACGTTGTCTACCATATGAAAGGTTAGGCAGTGTTTGATAACGGTATCTACCATAAAGGTTAGGCAGTGCTTGATAACGGTATCTACCATATGAAAGGTTAGGCAGTGCTTGATAACGGTATCTACCATATGAAAGGTTAGGCAGTGCTTGATAACGGTATCTGTCATAAAGGTTAGGCAGTGCTTGATAACGGTATCTGTCATAAAGGTTAGGCAGTGTTTGATAACGTTGTCTACCATATGAAAGGTTAGGCAGTGTTTGATAACGGTATCTACCATAAAGGTTAGGCTGTGCTTGATAACGGTATCTACCATATGAAAGGTTAGGCAGTGCTTGATAACGGTATCTACCATATGAAAGGTTAGGCAGTGCTTGATAACGGTATCTGTCATAAAGGTTAGGCAGTGCTTGATAACGGTATCTACCATAAAGGTTAGGCAGTGTTTGATAACGGTATCTACCATATGAAAGGTTAGGCAGTGTTTGATAACGGTATCTACCATAAAGGTTAGGCAGTGCTTGATAACGGTATCTACCATATGAAAGGTTAGGCAGTGTTTGATAACGGTATCTACCATAAAGGTTAGGCAGTGTTTGATAACGGTGTCTACCATATGAAAGGTTAGACAGTGTTTGATAACGGTATCTAGCATATGAAAGGTTAGACAGTGCTTGATAACGGTATCTACCAGATGAAAGGTTAGGCAGTGTTTGATAACGGTATCTACCATATGAAAGGTTAGACAGTGTTTGATAACGGTATCTACCATAAAGGTTAGGCAGTGTTTGATAACGGTATCTACCATAAAGGTTAGGCAGTGTTTGATAACGGTATCTACCATATGAAAGGTTAGGCAGTGTTTGATAACGGTATCTACCATAAAGGTTAGGCAGTGCTTGATAACGGTATCTACCATAAAGGTTAGGCAGTGCTTGATAACGGTATCTACCATAAAGGTTAGGCAGTGCTTGATAACGGTATCTACCATAAAGGTTAGGCAGTGTTTGATAACGGTATCTACCAGATGAAAGGTTAGGCAGTGTTTGATAACGGTATCTAGCATAAAGGTTAGGCAGTGCTTGATAACGGTATCTACCATATGAAAGGTTAGGCAGTGTTTGATAACGGTATCTACCATAAAGGTTAGGCAGTGTTTGATAACGGTGTCTACCATATGAAAGGTTAGACAGTGTTTGATAACGGTATCTACCATATGAAAGGTTAGGCAGTGCTTGATAACGGTATCTACCATAAAGGTTAGGCAGTGTTTGATAACGGTATCTACCATAAAGGTTAGGCAGTGTTTGATAACGGTATCTACCATAAAGGTTAGGCAGTGCTTGATAACGGTATCTACCATATGAAAGGTTAGGCAGTGCTTGATAACGGTATCTACCATAAAGGTTAGGCAGTGTTTGATAACGGTGTCTACCATATGAAAGGTTAGACAGTGTTTGATAACGGTATCTACCATATGAAAGGTTAGACAGTGCTTGATAACGGTATCTACCAGATGAAAGGTTAGGCAGTGTTTGATAACGGTATCTACCATATGAAAGGTTAGGCAGTGTTTGATAACGGTATCTACCATAAAGGTTAGGCAGTGTTTGATAACGGTATCTACCATATGAAAGGTTAGGCAGTGCTTGATAACGGTATCTACCATAAAGGTTAGGCAGTGCTTGATAACGGTATCTACCATAAAGGTTAGGCAGTGTTTGATAACGGTATCTAGCATAAAGGTTAGGCAGAGTTTGATAACGGTATCTACCATAAAGGTTAGGCAGTGTTTGATAACAGTATCTACCATAAAGGTTAGGCAGTGCTTGATAACGGTATCTACCATAAAGGTTAGGCAGTGCTTGATAACGGTATCTACCATAAAGGTTAGGCAGTGTTTGATAACGGTATCTACCATAAAGGTTAGGCAGTGTTTGATAACGGTATCTACCAGATGAAAGGTTAGGCAGTGTTTGATAACGGTATCTACCATATGAAAGATTAGGCAGTGTTTGATAACGGTATCTACCATAAAGGTTAGGCAGTGCTTGATAACGGTATCTACCATATGAAAGGTTAGGCAGTGTTTGATAACGGTATCTACCATAAAGGTTAGGCAGTGCTTGATAACGGTGTCTACCATATGAAAGGTTAGACAGTGTTTGATAACGATATCTACCATATGAAAGGTTAGGCAGTGCTTGATAACGGTATCTACCATAAAGGTTAGGCAGTGTTTGATAACGGTATCTACCATAAAGGTTAGGCAGTGTTTGATAACGGTATCTACCATAAAGGTTAGGCAGTGCTTGATAACGGTATCTACCATATGAAAGGTTAGGCAGTGCTTGATAACGGTATCTAGCATAAAGGTTAGGCAGTGTTTGATAACAGTATCTACCATAAAGGTTAGGCAGTGTTTGATAACGGTATCTACCATAAAGGTTAGGCAGTGTTTGATAACGGTATCTACCAGATGAAAGGTTAGGCAGTGTTTGATAACGGTATCTACTATATGAAAGGTTAGGCAGTGTTTGATAACGGTATCTACCATAAAGGTTAGGCAGTGTTTGATAACGGTATCTACCATAAAGGTTAGGCAGTGTTTGATAACGGTATCTACCATAAAGGTTAGGCAGTGCTTGATAACGGTATCTACCATAAAGGTTAGGCAGTGTTTGATAACGGTATCTACCATAAAGGTTAGGCAGTGCTTGATAACGTTATCTACCATATGAAAGGTTAGGCAGTGCTTCTACACCTGCATTGCTGTTTGGGGTTTTAGGCTGGGTTTCTGTACAGCACTTTGAGATATCAGCTGATGTACGAAGGGCTATATAAATAAATTTGATTTGATTTGCTTGATAACGGTATCTACCATAAAGGTTAGGCAGTGCTTGATAACGGTATCTACCATATGAAAGGTTAGGCAGTGTTTGATAACGGTATCTACCATAAAGGTTAGGCAGTGTTTGATAACGGTATCTACCATATGAAAGGTTAGGCAGTGTTTGATAACGGTATCTACCATAAAGGTTAGGCAGTGCTTGATAACGGTATCTACCATATGAAAGGTTAGGCAGTGTTTGATAACGGTATCTACCAGAAAGGTTAGGCAGTGCTTGATAACGGTATCTACCATAAAGGTTAGGCAGTGTTTGATAACGGTATCTACCATATGAAAGGTTAGGCAGTGTTTGATAACGGTATCTACCATAAAGGTTAGGCAGTGCTTGATAACGGTATCTACCATAAAGGTTAGGCAGTGTTTGATAACGGTATCTACCATATGAAAGGTTAGGCAGTGTTTGATAACGGTATCTACCATAAAGGTTAGGCAGTGCTTGATAACGGTATCTACCATAAAGGTTAGGCAGTGCTTGATAACGGTATCTAGCATAAAGGTTAGGCAGTGTTTGATAACGGTATCTACCATATGAAAGGTTAGGCAGTGTTTGATAACGGTATCTACCATAAAGGTTAGGCAGTGCTTGATAACGGTATCTACCATATGAAAGGTTAGGCAGTGTTTGATAACGGTATCTAGCATAAAGGTTAGGCAGTGTTTGATAACAGTATCTACCATAAAGGTTAGGCAGTGCTTGATAACGGTATCTACCATAAAGGTTAGGCAGTGCTTGATAACGGTATCTACCATAAAGGTTAGGCAGTGCTTGATAACGGTATCTACCATAAAGGTTAGGCAGTGTTTGATAACGGTATCTACCATAAAGGTTAGGCAGTGTTTGATAACGGTATCTACCATAAAGGTTAGGCAGTGTTTGATAACGGTATCTACCATAAAGGTTAGGCAGTGTTTGATAACGGTATCTACCATAAAGGTTAGGCAGTGCTTGATAACGGTATCTGTGTGAGAAATAAAATAAATATAAATAAAAAAACAGGCTATAAAATGGCAAAGTTAAGAGCTAATATTAAGCACAGGTCTTTCCTTGCTCACCTCTCAGTCCCAAACTGGCATTCTCCCATAAGCATTTAAACACCTGCAGCTCATTAGCTTAGTTAGTGGGAGGAGCCTACAATGAACAATTAGCCAACCCGTGCTGACATACAAACATTCCTCACATACATTCAATTAAAGACAATGAACTGGTTTAGGTGACATGGTGGAAAATGATATTAGAGAACAGAGTCCTACACATAAATAATCAAATACACAAAGACTTGTGGGAAATATTCAGTCTTTCTTTTACGTGGGGATGTGTTTACATCGTCACAATCTGCCACATGGAATGTTAAGGCCTGTTATTTGGAATCCTAGTTTCCTTGTACTCCTGCACACAATAAATGAAAACTATTCAAATATGAAGTCAGACAGACACAAAGAAACCGCAGAGCAGTGGTTTTAAACTGCTTTAAATGTGTCTTATTGTGTCCAGTTCGAACAAACCTGGGAAACATTAACAAACAACTTGGAAGAAGATGAATACGTTTTGAAAATCTAGTGGTTGTTTGGCCATTAAAATAAATAAAAAAACAGGACATCTTTACTAAGCCCAGAAGCTTAGCAGTGACGGCTGTGTGGTCCATATCGAGTGTCCAGAACATATTTCAGTCAGCTGTTTACATTTTTTATTTCAACCGACAAATTAGCCTACATAATAAATCGAATGCATCTGGTGTAGAAATGCATCCCTGTTCTAGCTAGCTGCGCATTCTGACTTTAATTGTAATCAACACTGCTCAAGTCATATCTCAGAGTGTAGTAAAACATGACACAATTGATTGGGCTGTGCTTCAGAGACCCCAGAAATGTCACTGAGCTACTGACACGCTGCACAGTGGGACTCTGCGCTGTATAGTGATCATTGGTTGCTGTAATGGCTGTCTGAACATGAGTGACAGGAGAAAATGGCCTACTGTCCTTGAGGCTGAGCATTGTCTCTGTGTTCCCCCGGGACCCTTCTGTTCTCTGGGTTGATACAGGGCCATTGCAGTGGTTGATGGCTTGGCTCTCTCTAATAGAGCCTCCTGCAAATGCTCCATAGCTGCACTTCACACTTCTGGGGGAAATCAATCTGGCAACTTGTCAGGTCTGTGAAGGTGCGGACGGACCTCTTCCTGGCCAGAGTTGTCGGCAGAGCACTGTTTCTGTGCCGTGTGTAAAAAAAAAAAAGAGCTGGAGCTGATCTGTGACATGGCGGCTGGGTCTGCAATGCGCTCCCTCTCTTTGAACCTATTACCCGGGGGGGGGGGGTTCTCATCCCTCCCGCCTGCCAAATGGTTTTCTCTCTTTCTCTCCTCTCTTCTCATCCACCGATCATGATGAAGTGAAATCTGATGCATACCGATTACCTTGCTTTATTCGTATGTATGCACCAATGGGAATGGAGATGGAAAAACAACGGGAAATGTTTCGTTTCTGCCGCGGCTTATCTGACAGCACAGTGGACATATCAAAGGGTTTCTCTGTGGTCTCGACTGGAGTAGCATGGCCCAGCTGAACTAAAAAGCCTTGGTCTGCAACGAGCAGATAAAGAGACTATACCTTATAGGCTGCCGAGTCAACACTGTGTTTGACACGGCACCCAAACAGTACCCAGAGGGACTGTACCATGTTGTGTAGGGGGGGAGGAAATTAAAGTCCTGTACTCTGAAGTGGTTGCCACCTACCTCCCCTTGGGGTGGCAGGTAGCCTAGTGGTTTGAGCGTTGGGCCACTAAACCTTTTGGGATCGATTCCCAAAGCTGGCAAGGTAAAAAAAAATCTGTCATTCTACCCCCTGAACAAGGTAGTTAACCCACTGTTCCTAGGCCATCAATGTAAATAAGAATGTTCTTAATTAACTGACTTGCCTAGTTAAATAAAGGTTAAATTCAGACACTAAGCAGAGAATGGCTGCTCTCTCCAGTTCCTGATAATTCAAGCATTTTGCTACCCCTGCAATAATGTGTGTGTGACCAATAAAATTTGATTTGATGATCTCCATCACCTGTAGCCTGGTTTGGGATATTTCTATTTCAGTCGGCAGACAATCCAATTACACTGGCCGGCCTCGGCGTGGATCCCTGCACAGAATACCCGTCCCTCATTAGCGGGTCCTACAAATGTAATTGAAGTCCTTATTTGGTTGTTATTCTGCAGTGCTAAAGGTGCCAGCCTCAAGAGGTGATCAAAACCAGGGCTGTGTTACCAAGATGGGGGCTGTACTACCAAGACCGGGGCTGTGCTACCAAGACGGGGTCTGTGCTACCAAGACGGGGTCTGTGCTACCAAGACGGGGTCTGTGCTACCAAGACGGGGTCTGTGCTACCAAGACGGGGTCTGTGCTACCAAGACCTGGGGCTGTGCTACCAAGACCTGGGGCTGTGCTACCAAGACGGGGGCTGTGCTACCAAGACGGGGGCTGTGTTACCAAGACCGACTCAGTTTTTATTTGCTCTCTATCGTGCCGGCTTTCATCACCACTGGCATGTTGTGAAATTGGGATCGAAATGGAATTTCTCATTCTGCGGGCCTGTTGCCATGGATACACTGTAAACGGAGGTTTTGAATGAGCGTTATTGAAATGAAGAATTGCAGTTGGAATCCACTCTCCAACCCCTGAGGGAAATGCTTTGCTGCTCTCCTATTCATGAAAATATTGATTCAATCAGAGATGTTTGAGAATGGTGAAAAACAGAATGTTGTGGATGGATTGTAAAATGATATACTGGAACATTGCCTGTTCAGATTGTTCCTTTAAGCCCTCAGTACTGAACTAGACTACAGTGGGAGGCAATGCACGCAGGCTCTGTGAATGCAAACCCATTATTTAAGATATGAAAACACTTGACGTCGAAAAGCTTTAGGCCTAAATGGTAGGCTTTACAAAAATAATTGGGTGAATGAGGTCATGTGACGTGACAACAGATTCCCTTTGGCAGGTAAGGATTTTCTTTGTGTTTGATCAACCCTGGGAGATTGATTTGAGGAGTGATACTGATCCGAATGGACAGCATTCAAACCTGCGTGGGATGTTTAAACAGCATACGGTGCTTTTACTGATAAGGGCAACACACTGGGTCGTCACAGATAGGGTCGAGAGGGGTCCGGAAACCCTATCAGAAGGGACGGTGGGAAGGGGTGGTGGAAAGCAGTACTGATATGTGACTGCTGAAGGTGGCCACTGTCTGTAAAAGGCTGACAGTGAAACCGGTGAGTTATGAGCCTGGCAGGCAGAGCCCCGGCGGCCATTGGGGATCCTCCTGTCCCTCCTTAATGATAGCTGAATAATGCAGGCAGGCAAAGCTCCCAGGAAGCAGAGGCAGATCACACTCAGCCCAGCAGCCACGTCAATAGCCGAGCAATCAATGTCTGCCTAGTGCAGAGCGGGTTCCGGGTCTGAAAAAGCAATAGGGCCGTCTGTATCACTCAGTGTGTCATCATCTCTGAGCGAAGGCTCGATAAATCGTTCCCCGGGCCTGCCACAGTGGAGGAGGTGTCTCTGCTCCCAGAGGTCTCTGATTTAGTGAGGGGGGGGGGGGGGGGGGAAACAAAAGGGAATATGAAAACCATAGCAACTCTTTCATCTCGTGTAGCGGGCCTAATCTAACCAGGGGGAAGTGCTTCTGCCTGTGCTGCTGCTTCTTCTCTATACCACGCCCCAGCCTCTTCAGAGAGCTCTCTGTGATTCACACAGAGCCTGTCACTTTCTCTCTGCGCCAGCAGGCTTTGAAACCTCATTCTTTATTAGAGTTTTTCAATTACTCTGCAGCGAAGGGGGAATAAAAAAAAATAAATGAAAGGCGGTGCTGTGCAGGCAGAGCTCTGCCCAATCAGGTCACAGGTTCTCTTGTGTAATCTCTCGCGCTTGTTTTTTTCCCAGCTCTCTCCATCTTGTCTGTTTTTTAATTTTTCTCCACTGCTTTGAAAGCCCTGACAGAACCGAGGTTGGAATCAATCTGATCCCTTTGTCTGTCATCGTGTTGCGAGAGGCGTCCCTGGGCCGCGGATGCTTTATGCTCCCTTCACGTTTCTCATCAGGCATTCGCTGCGAATGCCTGTGTTAATTAGGCCCTTGTAGTGCAGCGGGAGCGTGTCTGCCCAGATTCACTGGTGCCTCTCCTCGCTGTTCACTTCCTGGCTCACTGGCATGTGGCAGAGAAAGCTAAATGAGTGTAGATATTTACAGACACCTGGAAGGGCACCTGTAGCAGCACAGTAAGCCACCAGGGTTTTTGTGTAACTGACTGGAGAGGACAACCTGTTCAGGGGCTAACAGAGCACACTCAGTACACATTGAGCTGGCGCTAGGTACTGTAGGCTAACCATCGAGTAGGAACTGTATCTTTCTGTAGTTAATGGAAGTCATGCTTTTTGGTATCAGGATGTTTTAATGGAATCACATTTTCCACGGAGGTGCAGCGAAATGAAAAGGAATGATCTGTCGGAATGGGGCGTATTATTATTATTATTATTATTATTATTATTATTATTATTATTATTAATGTGAGTTTGGAAGGAGAGTTTACAGTCTAACCTGACACCTATGTATTACCTAGGTATTTGTAGTTGTCCACATATTCTAAGTCAGATCCGTCCAGAGTAGTGATGCTAGACGGCTGGACGGGTGCGGGCAGCGATCGGTTGAAGAGCATGCATTTCGTTTTACTTGCATTTAAGAGCAGTTGGAGGCCATGGAAGGAGTGTTGTATGGCATTGAAGGTTTGTTAACACAGTGTCCAAAGAAGGGCCAGAGGTATACAGAATGGTGTCGTCTGTGTAGAGGTGGATCAGAGAATCACCAGCAGCAAGAGCGACATCATTGATGTATACAGAGAAAAGAGTCAGAACGAGAATTAAACCCTGTGGCACCCCATAGAGACTGCCAGAGGTCCGGACAACAGGCCCTCCGATTTGACTGAACTCTATCAGAGAAGAAGTTGTTGAACCAGGCAAGGCAGTCATTTGAGAAAACCAGGCTGTTGAGTCTGCCGATAAGAATGCAGTGATTGACAGAGTCGAAAGCCTTGGCCAGATTGATGAAGACTGCTGCACAGTATTGTCTTTTATCGATGGCGGTTATGATATCGTTTAGGACCTTGAGCGTGGCTGAGGTGCACCAATGACGAACTCGGAAACCAGATTGCGTAGCGGAGAAGGTACGGTGGGTTTCGGAATGGTCGGTGATCTGTTTGTCCAGATTTTGCAGCTCTTTCAGAACATCACCTATCTGGGTTTGGGGGAAGGAGAAATGGTAGAGTCTTGGGCAAGTTGCTGTGAGGGGTGCAGAGCTGGGATGGTCCTGGTTGGTCTCTGAATGGTAGACCAGGTGGTGTTGGAGGGCCAGTAGGAGGTGCTCTTTCCTCGGATCGCAAAAAAATATCCCAGTGCCCCAGTGTTTGGGGACTTTGCCCTGTGTAGGGAGCCGTCTTTTGGATGCGACATTAAACGGGTGTCCTGACTCTCTGTGGTCACTAAAGATCCCATGGCATTTATCACCCCTACTCTTATGAGAACACCAGTGTCCTGGCTAAATTCCCAATCTGTCCCTCATACCATCACGGTCACCTAATCATCCCCAGCTTACAATTGGCTCATTCATCTCCCTTCCTCTCCACTGTAATTATTCCCCATGTTGTTGCTGTCAATGAGAATGTGTTCTCAGTCAACTTACCTGGTAAGGTAAGGGTAAAATAAAAATAAAAAATTGCAATGGTATTGGACTTCAGATAGCTCAGGACTAGTATCAAGCTATTATCTCAAATTGAAGCATTTCCAGCAGAATGATAGCCTGTTAAATTCTAAACCCTTAAACGATGTAACGTTATTTCTGTGTCTGCAAGCTGTGTTGCGCCTCTACATGACCCTGTGGTTTTCAAATGGCTAACTGTTGCTCATAATCCTCCTCTGAGAGAGGAGCGGGGAGACAGAATTGCTTGGTATTGCTTGCCACAGTGTCTGTCAATCAGGGGATTTTCCCATGTTGCCACAATCAGGAAGTAGAGCAGAATTTGTGAAAGCAACTAAACATGTAAAAAAGTAATGGATTGGTGGGAAATTCAATTGATCTAGCAAGGGATGAAAAATGCAATTATTTAAGCCCCCTCCACTCAAGTCCACAACAATAAGATGTATATTTAATAAGCTTTAAGATGATTGATTGATCTTATGAATGCTGATAAAACTAGATGGAGAAGTCTTTTGTCAAATCTGAGGTAGTAAATTGGGCTACAGCAGGTTTGTTTGATAGAGGCGACAACAGGAAATCTGTATGGAGTAGTTTCATACTGTGTTCTGAAAACGGGAGTCTTGGTCCACCTCTAAAAAGCATCAGAAAGAGGATGGAAACCATCAGGTTGTTCTGAAATCCTTTCTGTTAGAAACAGATACGATTCCTACAATATTAATGTTACAATATAATTTGATCTCTGAGAAATTAAGCTAATTGTTAGCACCCAAATTGGCCATTTTAATTTATAGGATTCATGTACTATTCAACAAATATAGTACCTAAGATTCGATTTGGACCAAAATTTTTTCTAACAAGGAGTAATTATGATTTCATTTTTTTAACTCATGTATGATACAATGTAAATTATACACTATATACAGTACCAGTCAAAAGTTGGGACACCTACTCATTCCAGGGTTTTTCTTTATTTTTTAAAACTATTTTCTACATTGTAGAATAACAGTGAAGACATCAACACTATGAAATAACACATATGGAATCATGTAGTAACCAAAAAAGTGTTAAACAAATTTTTATATTTGAGATTCTTCAAAGTAGCCACCCTTTGCCTTGTTGACAGCTTTGCACACTCAAGGAATTCTCTCAACCAGCTTCATGAGGTAGTCACCTGGAAAGCATTTCAATTAACAGGTGTGCCTTGTTAAAAGTTAATTTGTGGAATTTCTTTCCTCAATGCGTTTGTACCAATCAGTTGTGATAAAGTAGGGTCGGTATACAGAAGATAGCCCTATTTAGTGAAAGACCAAGTCAATATTATGGCAAGAACAGCTCAAGTAAACAAAGAGAAACAATTGTCCATTACTTTTAAGACATGAAAGCCAGTCAATCTGGAAAATTTCAAGGACTTTGAACGTTTCTTGAAGTGCAATCGCAAAAACCATCAAGTGCTATGATGAAACTGGCTCTCATGAAGACCGCCACAGAAAAGGAAGACCCAGAGTTTACCTCTGCTTCAGAGGATAAGTTCATTAGAGTTACCAGCCTCAGAAATTGCAGCCCAAAGTAAGACACATCTCAACATCAACATCAGAGGAGACTGCGTGAGTCAGGCCTTCATGGTTGAATTAGGAAAGAAACCAATACTAAAGGACACCAATAATAAGAAGAGACTTGCTTGGCCCAAGAAACATGAGCAATGGACATTGGACTGGTGGAAATCTGTCCTTTGGTCTGATGAGTCCAAATTTGAGATTTTTGGTTATAACCACTGTGTCTTTGTGAGACGCAGAGTATGTGAACAGATCTCCCTCCGCATGTGTGGTTCCCACCGTGATGCCTGAAGGAGGAGGTGTGGTGGTGCTTTGCTGGTTACACTGTCAGGGGTTTATTTAGAATTCAGAGCACACTTAACCAGTATGGCTACCACAAGTATTCTGCAGCAATACACCATCCCATTTGGTTTGCGCTTAGTGGGACTATTATTTGTTTTTCAACAGGAAAATGACCAAAACACACCTCCAGGTGTGTAAGGGCTATTTGACCAAGAAGGAGAGTGATGGAGTGCTGCATCAGATGACCTGGCCTCCCCAACCACCCGACCTCTACCCAATTGAGATGGTTTGGGATGAGTTGGACTGCGGAGTGACTGAAAAGCAGCCAACAGGTGCTCAGCATATGTGGGAACTCCTTCAAGACTGTTGAAAAAGCATTCCGGGTGAAGCTGGTTGAGAGAATGCCAACGCGTGTGCAAAGCTGTCATTTAAGGCTGAAGGTGGCTACTTTTTTGGTTACTACATGATTCCATATATTATTTCATAATTTTGATGTCTTTACCATTATCCTGCAATGTAGAAAACAGTAAAAATAAAGGAACCCCCCCCCCCCTTTTTTAATAGCCCTTATTTTACCAGGTAAGTTGACTTTGAACACGTTCCCATTTACAGCAAAAATCTGGGGAATAGTTACAGGGGAGAGGGGAGAGAGAGGGGGGGTGAATGAGCCAATTGTAAGCTGGGGATGATTAGGTGACTGATGGTATGAGGGACAGATTGGGAATGCAGTGTGTCCAAACTTTTGACTGGTGTGTGTGTGTGTAAAAAAGTTAGATACTCTACCGTCCAAAAGTTTGGGGTCACTTAGAAATGTCCTTGTTTGTGAAAGAAAAGCACATTATTTGTGTCCACTAAAATAACGTCAAATTGATCAGAAATACAGTGTAGACATTGCTAATGTTGTAAATGACTATTGTAGCTGGAAATGGATGATTTTTAACGGAATATCTACATAAGGGTACAGAGGCCCATTATCAGCAACCATCACTCCTGTTTTCCAGGGGCACGTTGTGTTAGCTAATCCAAGTTTATCATTTTAAAAGGCTAATTGATCATCATAGAAAACCCCTTTGCAATTACGTTAGCACAGCTGAAAACTGTTCTGATTTAAAGAAGCAATAAAACTGGCCTTCTTTAGACTAGTTGAGTATCTGGAGCATCAGCATTTGTGGAGTGGGCAGCCCCGGTGCACAACTGAACAAGAGGACAAGTAAATTGGTGTCTAGTTTGAGAAACAGATGCCTCACTGGCAGCTTCATTAAATGGTACCCGAAAAACACCACTCTCGACTTCAACAGTGAAGAAGCGACTCCAGGATGCTGGTCTTCTAGGCAGAGTTCCTCTGTCCAGTGTTTGTTCTTTTGCCCATCTTAATCTTTTCTTTTTATTGGCCAGTCTGAGTTGTGGCTTTTTCTTTGCAACTCTGCCTAGAAGGCCAGCATCCTGGAGTCGCCTCTTCGCTGTTGATGTTGAGACTGGTGTTGTGCACCAGATTTGAGAGAAATAAGCTTTTTGTGCATATGGAACATTTCTGGGATCTTTTATTTCAACTCATGAAACATGGTACCAACACTGTACATGTTGCGTTTATATTTGTGTTAAGTATAAATGTGGTTTTGTAATATTTTCAGTGGAAATGAGTTAGTCCTTGTGCATAGAGTTGTATAACTTTGCCGTCATTGGCTTTTGTTTATCATACATTTTAAAGTGAAACATCTGAGTCTCGACATCACTCTGTTGCCATGGACTTGCCCAGATTATTTTGGAACAATTACCATGTAAGGAGAGTGTTACTGAATGACAATGAAAAGAGAGCAGAGCAGCGAGTGGACATTTTGTAATCGCGTCTCATCCTGCAGAAATCCTCCGACTTCGGTTAGTTTAATTAAGTGTGGAATTAGAGACATTTCACCAGAAAGGCAGTTCTCAGAATAGCTCTGCTTGCCTTAGAATAATCCACTGTCATTTCAAGCAGCACAAATAGTCTTATTAGATTCTATGTTATCTTTTCAACACGGTCTTTCCCTGACATTGCAGGAGAGAGTTCTTAAAATCACAGATTGATCAAATCAAATGTAAAGTTTATTTGTCACATGCGCTGAATACAGTGAAATGCTTACAGGCTCTAACCAAGAGTGCAAAACAGGTATTAGATGAACAATAAGTAGGTAAAGAAATAAAACAACAGTAAAAAGATATGCTATAACAGTAGCGAGGCTACATACAGAGACACCTGTTAGTCAGGCTGATTTGAGGTAGTATGTACATGTAGATATGGTTAAAGTGACTATGCATATCTGATGAACAGAGAGTAGCAGCAGATTGATAGTCAGACAGCTAGGCCTAAATTGTTTATCAAGTAGAACCCATCCATTTTTGCAGTATGTTTGGCTGTCTGTCTGGATTCTTCCTGGTTTTGTGGCCTCATGTTTTTTAGTTGGGATTGTAGTTGACGGGAATGCTTGCACCTCTCAGCAGGCTCAAGCCCTGTGACTAAAGGATTAGACCAGACTACTTAAGAGTTATTTTCTATTTATTTATTTATTTATCCCCCCCCCACACCCCCTGTCTGACCATCTGGCTTCACAACCAATCAAACGCAGACGGAGCATTTTACCCTGCTGCTGGGTGAGCATTTCAAGAATTCAACAGAATACACTGCAACACAGCCAGAGCTATAGTAGCTAGAGCAAGGAAGGACCCAATGCGGAAAAGTGGCTATCCACTGGCTCTATATCCTGTTTCCACTCGCTAGATTGTAACTAGCTATAGTAGCTAGAGCAAGGAAGGACCCAATGCTGAAAACAGTGGCTATCCACTGGCTCTATATCCTGTTTCCACTCGCTAGATTGTAACTAGCTAGAGCAAGGAAGGACCCAATGCTGAAAACAGTGGCTATCCACTGGCTCTATATCCTGTTTCCACTCGCTAGATTGTAACTAGCTATAGTAGCTAGAGCAAGGAAGGACCCAATGCTGAAAACAGTGGCTATCCACTGGCTCTATATCCTGTTTCCACTCGCTAGATTGTAACTAGCTAGAGCAAGGAAGGACCCAATGCTGAAAACGGTGGCTATCCACTGGCTCTATCCTGTTTCCACTCGCTAGATTGTAACTAGCTAGAGCAAGGAAGGACCCAATGCTGAAAACGGTGGCTATCCACTGGCTCTATATCCTGTTTCCACTCGCTAGATTGTAACTAGCTAGAGCAAGGAAGGACCCAATGCTGAAAACGGTGGCTATCCACTGGCTCTATATCCTGTTTCCACTCGCTAGATTGTAACTAGCTAGAGCAAGGAAGGACCCAATGCTGAAAACAGTGGCTATCCACTGGCTCTATATCCTGTTTCCACTCGCTAGATTGTAACTAGCTAGAGCAAGGAAGGACCCAATGCTGAAAACGGTGGCTATCCACTGGCTCTATATCCTGTTTCCACTCGCTAGATTGTAACTAGCTAGAGCAAGGAAGGACCCAATGCTGAAAACAGTGGCTATCCACTGGCTCTATCCTGTTTCCACTCGCTAGATTGTAACTAGCTAGAGCAAGGAAGGACCCAATGCTGAAAACAGTGTCTATCCACTGGCTCTATCCTGTTTCCACTCGCTAGATTGTAACTAGCTAGAGCAAGGAAGGACCCAATGCTGAAAACGGTGGCTATCCACTGGCTCTATATCCTGTTTCCACTCGCTTGATTGTAACTAGCTAGAGCAAGGAAGGACCCAATGCTGAAAACAGTGGCTATCCACTGGCTCTATATCCTGTTTCCACTCGCTAGATTGTAACTAGCTAGAGCAAGGAAGGACCCAATGCTGAAAACAGTGGCTATCCACTGGCTCTATATCCTGTTTCCACTCGCTAGATTGTAACTAGCTAGAGCAAGGAAGGACCCAATGCTGAAAACAGTGGCTATCCACTGGATCTATATCCTGTTTCCACTCGCTAGATTGTAACTAGCTAGAGCAAGGAAGGACCCAATGCTGAAAACAGTGGCTATCCACTGGCTCTATATCCTGTTTCCACTCGCTAGATTGTAACTAGCTAGAGCAAGGAAGGACCCAATGCTGAAAACAGTGGCTATCCACTGGCTCTATATCCTGTTTCCACTCGCTAGATTGTAACTAGCTAGAGCAAGGAAGGACCCAATGCTGAAAACAGTGGCTATCCACTGGCTCTATATCCTGTTTCCACTCGCTAGATTGTAACTAGCTAGAGCAAGGAAGGACCCAATGCTGAAAACAGTGGCTATCCACTGGCTCTATATCCTGTTTCCACTCGCTAGATTGTAACTAGCTAGAGCAAGGAAGGACCCAATGCTGAAAACGGTGGCTATCCACTGGCTCTATATCCTGTTTCCACTCGCTAGATTGTAACTAGCTAGAGCAAGGAAGGACCCAATGCTGAAAACAGTGGCTATCCACTGGCTCTATATCCTGTTTCCACTCGCTAGATTGTAACTAGCTAGAGCAAGGAAGGACCCAATGCTGAAAACAGTGGCTATCCACTGGCTCTATATCCTGTTTCCACTCGCTAGATTGTAACTAGCTAGAGCAAGGAAGGACCCAATGCTGAAAACAGTGGCTATCCACTGGCTCTATATCCTGTTTCCACTCGCTAGATTGTACCTAGCTATAGTAGCTAGAGCAAGGAAGGACCCAATGCTGAAAACAGTGGCTATCCACTGGCTCTATATCCTGTTTCCACTCGCTAGATTGTAACTAGCTAGAGCAAGGAAGGACCCAATGCTGAAAACAGTGGCTATCCACTGGCTCTATATCCTGTTTCCACTCGCTAGATTGTAACTAGCTAGAGCAAGGAAGGACCCAATGCTGAAAACAGTGGCTATCCACTGGCTCTATATCCTGTTTCCACTCGCTAGATTGTAACTAGCTATAGTAGCTAGAGCAAGGAAGGACCCAATGCTGAAAACGGTGGCTATCCACTGGCTCTATCCTGTTTCCACTCGCTAGATTGTAACTAGCTATAGTAGCTAGAGCAAGGAAGGACCCAATGCTGAAAACAGTGGCTATCCACTGGCTCTATATCCTGTTTCCACTCGCTAGATTGTAACTAGCTAGAGCAAGGAAGGACCCAATGCTAAAAACAGTGGCTATCCACTGACTCTATATCCTGTTTCCACTCGCTAGATTGTAACTAGCTAGAGCAAGGAAGGACCCAATGCTGAAAACAGTGGCTATCCACTGGCTCTATATCCTGTTTCCACTCGCTAGATTGTAACTAGCTAGAGCAAGGAAGGACCCAATGCTGAAAACAGTGGCTATCCACTGGCTCTATATCCTGTTTCCACTCGCTAGATTGTAACTAGCTAGAGCAAGGAAGGACCCAATGCTGAAAACGGTGGCTATCCACTGGCTCTATATCCTGTTTCCACTCGCTAGATTGTAACTAGCTTTAGTAGCTAGAGCAAGGAAGGACCCAATGCTGAAAACAGTGGCTATCCACTGGCTCTATATCCTGTTTCCACTCGCTAGATTGTAACTAGCTAGAGCAAGGAAGGACCCAATGCTGAAAACAGTGGCTATCCACTGGCTCTATATCCTGTTTCCACTCGCTAGATTGTAACTAGCTAGAGCAAGGAAGGACCCAATGCTGAAAACAGTGGCTATCCACTGGCTCTATATCCTGTTTCCACTCGCTAGATTGTAACTAGCTAGAGCAAGGAAGGACCCAATGCTGAAAACAGTGGCTATCCACTGGCTCTATATCCTGTTTCCACTCGCTAGATTGTAACTAGCTAGAGCAAGGAAGGACCCAATGCTGAAAACGGTGGCTATCCACTGGCTCTATATCCTGTTTCCACTCGCTAGATTGTAACTAGCTAGAGCAAGGAAGGACCCAATGCTGAAAACAGTGGCTATCCACTGGCTCTATATCCTGTTTCCACTCGCTAGATTGTAACTAGCTAGAGCAAGGAAGGACCCAATGCTGAAAACAGTGGCTATCCACTGGCTCTATATCCTGTTTCCACTCGCTAGATTGTAACTAGCTAGAGCAAGGAAGGACCCAATGCTGAAAACAGTGGCTATCCACTGGCTCTATATCCTGTTTCCACTCGCTAGATTGTAACTAGCTATAGTAGCTAGAGCAAGGAAGGACCCAATGCTGAAAACAGTGGCTATCCACTGGCTCTATATCCTGTTTCCACTCGCTAGATTGTAACTAGCTAGAGCAAGGAAGGACCCAATGCTGAAAACAGTGGCTATCCACTGGCTCTATATCCTGTTTCCACTCGCTAGATTGTAACTAGCTAGAGCAAGGAAGGACCCAATGCTGAAAACAGTGGCTATCCACTGGCTCTATATCCTGTTTCCACTCGCTAGATTGTAACTAGCTATAGTAGCTAGAGCAAGGAAGGACCCAATGCTGAAAACGGTGGCTATCCACTGGCTCTATCCTGTTTCCACTCGCTAGATTGTAACTAGCTATAGTAGCTAGAGCAAGGAAGGACCCAATGCTGAAAACAGTGGCTATCCACTGGCTCTATATCCTGTTTCCACTCGCTAGATTGTAACTAGCTAGAGCAAGGAAGGACCCAATGCTAAAAACAGTGGCTATCCACTGACTCTATATCCTGTTTCCACTCGCTAGATTGTAACTAGCTAGAGCAAGGAAGGACCCAATGCTGAAAACAGTGGCTATCCACTGGCTCTATATCCTGTTTCCACTCGCTAGATTGTAACTAGCTAGAGCAAGGAAGGACCCAATGCTGAAAACAGTGGCTATCCACTGGCTCTATATCCTGTTTCCACTCGCTAGATTGTAACTAGCTAGAGCAAGGAAGGACCCAATGCTGAAAACGGTGGCTATCCACTGGCTCTATATCCTGTTTCCACTCGCTAGATTGTAACTAGCTTTAGTAGCTAGAGCAAGGAAGGACCCAATGCTGAAAACAGTGGCTATCCACTGGCTCTATATCCTGTTTCCACTCGCTAGATTGTAACTAGCTAGAGCAAGGAAGGACCCAATGCTGAAAACAGTGGCTATCCACTGGCTCTATATCCTGTTTCCACTCGCTAGATTGTAACTAGCTAGAGCAAGGAAGGACCCAATGCTGAAAACAGTGGCTATCCACTGGCTCTATATCCTGTTTCCACTCGCTAGATTGTAACTAGCTAGAGCAAGGAAGGACCCAATGCTGAAAACGGTGGCTATCCACTGGCTCTATATCCTGTTTCCACTCGCTAGATTGTAACTAGCTAGAGCAAGGAAGGACCCAATGCTGAAAACGGTGGCTATCCACTGGCTCTATATCCTGTTTCCACTCGCTAGATTGTAACTAGCTTTAGTAGCTAGAGCAAGGAAGGACCCAATGCTGAAAACGGTGACTATCCACTGGCTCTATATCCTGTTTCCACTCGCTAGATTGTAACTAGCTTTAGTAGCTAGAGCAAGGAATGACCCAATGCTGAAAACGGTGGCTATCCACTGGCTCTATATCCTGTTTCCACTCGCTAGATTGTAACTAGCTAGAGCAAGGAAGGACCCAATGCTGAAAACAGTGGCTATCCACTGGCTCTATATCCTGTTTCCTGTGAAGGGAAGATTTTGTTTGTTGTAAAGTTACATTGTTTTTGTTATTTACCTTTCCATTTCAAGAATAATGCCGAATGCCGAGTATCTAAAATGGTCAGCCTTTGTCAAATCTACTTTGTTTATGGTACGCGTCATGCATCTCAATCAGACTCTGCAAACATCTCGAGTGCATCTCGCTCTTTCTTTCTCTCTCTCGTGTGTGTGTGTGTGTGTGTGTGTGTGAGAGAGAATTGGCCTTCCATTGTCATGAAGGAGCGAAAGGGTTACGCCAACGCATTCATATGATAAGTGCCTTGAAAAGAGGGCTTGTGTCCTCTTCCGGCACACAAGTTGTTTTTGACCCAGTGTTAGGAAATCAAAAGCGGCAAAGTGCTGTGATCTGCCTCAATGGAGGCAAAGGGCTGTGATCTGCCTCAATGGAGGCAAAGTGCTGGGATCTGCCTCAATGGAGGCAAAGTGCTGGGATCTGCCTCAATGGAGGCAAAGGGCTGGGATCTGCCTCAATGGAGGCAAAGTGCTGGGATCTGCCTCAATGGAGGCAAAGTGCTGGGATCTGCCTCAATGGAGGCAAAGGGCTGGGATCTGCCTCAATGGAGGCAAAGGGCTGGGATCTGCCTCAATGGAGGCAAAGTGCTGGGATCTGCCTCAATGGAGGCAAAGTGTGTCGGGGCCCATAAAATGCCTGGGTCTTGTTTCACTCTTTATTGGTCTGTCATGGTGTAAAAAGCCTAGTGTGGGGAATACCAATAACTCAGAAAAAACTGGTTAAGAAGAAGGTCCTTGCTAGAGAGTCTCTTTTTTGCCTTACATTTTGGTCCATTTGATCGTACAGGCTGAGACTAAGATGACCCAGAACTTCCTAAGCAAAGAATTCTGGCACAAAATGTTAGGCCCAAGTGTGTCTTTTGTTTAGTCCGGTCCTCCCACCCACACTGATTTATGAATGCAAATCTATTTGTGTGTCGTATTCAATGTTTCACAACGGAGAGGCAGTTGTTGCTTCACCAAGACCTTCGTTACAGATCATTAATGCTGACACTGTTATCCATTTCCCCCCCCCCCTCCCCCATTAGCTTATATAGAGCAAACTGGGTAAGTGGGCTTTGATTCCGGCAGTAGAAGTCAACCTTGTTTTGGTGCTTTTGTTGACTGCAGTGGATTGATATGTCATGGTGTTAATTAGACTGAATATCCGGTGAGGGAGAAGCTCTGGTGAGGAGCCTGGAGCTTGATCTCTGGGGCAGGGTTTGTGGCTTTGATGATTTCAGAGGTCTCTTTAGTCCTGCCTGACGTCAACCTGCTGGTGAAAGAGGAAATGGACTCCATATGTGTTTGGTGTTTGCAGAAACCTCACCCTCCCTGGCAAAGCCGCCATGTTGCCTTGTAAACCCAAAGGCAGCTTTCTCCCTGAATTTTGAGGAAGCTTGGTTATTGTTTTCGGGAATGGTACAGTTTATGATAAGTAAAGCTATTGCACCTTCAAATTAGGTCAAATATACACTACACATTAGGTCAACGAGCTACAGAGACTACACATTAGGTCAACGAGCTACAGAGACTACACATTAGGTCAACGAGCTACAGAGACTACACATTAGGTCAACGAGCTACAGAGACTACACATTAGGTCAACGAGCTACAGAGACTACACATTAGGTCAACGAGCTACAGAGACTACACATTAGGTCATCAAGTTAGAGACTGACTACACATTAGGTCAGCGAGCTACAGAGACTACACATTAGGTCAACGAGCTACAGAGACTACACATTAGGTCAGCGAGCTACAGAGACTACACATTAGGTCAGCGAGCTACAGAGACTACACATTAGGTCAACGAGCTACAGAGACTACACATTAGGTCAACGAGCTACAGAGACTACACATTAGGTCAGCGAGCTACAGAGACTACACATTAGGTCAACGAGCTACAGAGACTACACATTAGGTCAGCGAGCTACAGAGACTACACATTAGGTCAGCGAGCTACAGAGACTACACATTAGGTCAACGAGACAACATTGTCAGAAAGACTTTCCCTCAGGCACCTGTTTAGGAATAATTCTTTGTACACATAGGTTTACAATACTCTATGAAAGTGGATACTGTCTTGCCTGCCAGACCTTCCTGTGTTACAAGATTCTAATATCTGATGATGATCTCCTTATAGTTTATCTTGGAATGTTAGAGCTCGACTTTTGACTGCGTACTTTTCACACATCTTTTCTTCCTCCCTTTACAGAGCAAACAATGTGGGTTACTGGGAAGGGGATACGGAGAAGACCCTAAAGCTGCTGAAACCCTTCTCCCACTGCCTCAAGTGGTCTGAGAAGGTCAGACTTAACGGTGGCGCGCCCGGGCCGCTGGCACTAAGATGTCCCTAAGCAGTGGCACTGCAGGCGGGAAAGGTGTGGACTCTAATGCGGTGGACACTTATGACAGCGGCGACGAATGGGATATAGGTGTTGGCAATCTGATCATTGACCTCGACGCAGACCTAGAAAAGGACAAACTTGAGATGTCTGGCACTAAAGACGGCGGGGGCATGGCTGCCCCTCCCAGCGCTGTAGCAGCTCTACCCGACAACATTACATTTGTTAGCCCCGTACCCGCTGCTCAAGGCAAAGAGAGTAAACCCAAATCAAAGCGTAGTAAGAGCTCAAAGGACAGTGGCAAGGCCTCGGTTACAGACGGGGCCAAGAAAGACGCCCAGGTGCGAACCCAGGGTGAGGTCACAGGACCCGCCGTTGGCACAGGTCCCACGGCAAACTCAAACTCTGGAAAGGGTGCTGAGAAGAGCAGCAAAGCCTCCCGTAATGTTTCTGGTGGAAAGAAGGACAAGGAGGGGGGTTCTGGGAAAAGTAAGAAGGAGAGAAGTGAATCTGTGGCTACTATTGAGAAGGATGTAGGTGTCCTAGTGTTGCCTTTGGCATGTCGTGGCGTTCCATTTGAGGGTACGCAAAGTACAGACTTGGCTGTGGCTGAGCAACTTGGGAATATCGCCCTGGATTCCACACGGATTGTTGTACCACCGTTAGCCATTAAAAGTGAGCCAGAGGAGATGGACAACGGCGAATGCAGAAACCTGAAGAAAATGAAAAGTGAGAAGGTAAGAAACAAGCTATCATGTCTTCGTTTTTTTTTGCGTTTGGCTGCTGTTTAATCAACTGATTTGAATGATGACAGATGCCGGTTGTTTGTTTGCTGCTGCAGTATTAGTATGTCTAGCTCATCGTGACCAAGTGATTTAGGAGATTTTAATGTAGCACTTTGCTTTCAAGTGGAGTGAGCAACAGATGTAATCTAGTTCTCTGTGTGGGGGGATAAGAGCTTTGTACTGTCTCGAAACCTCTCATGTAATCACTGAATTTGATGGGTGTTAAGCAGTGCATGGGGCTCTATCTTAACGCTAATGTCTCCTCCTCTGGGGACTTTTACGCTGCTGTACACACCCCGTAGCCCAGAAAAAAGTGAATTATGTTCTGCAAGACACAACATTGGCATCAGTCTGTAGCACTACATACCATAGATTCCTGTCCTCTGTTTGCTAGTCATTTCAGCAATGGGTTACTGCTCAGGCCCTTCACTGCCATTAGGATTTGCAAACCTTCTGGTGTTCTCAGGCACTCAAATTGGCAGACTTGTTTTTACAAGGCTATGGGTTGCTTGTGGACATAGCGAGGGGGGGGGGTGGAAGGCTTCAGTGTGCCAGATGCCAAAGATGTGAGAAGCCAGAGTTCCGCAGTTCTCTGATAAGGTTCCTGACAGGGTCCCTGGAGGGTTTTGTAAAGCTATCTCACGAAGAGGCTTTGCACCAGGAGATCAGTTCCACCTGTCGGCCGTATGTCACCGCCAGGCGCTGAGACTAAAGTGAAGCTCCAGGGGAAGTGTCCGATGTCTTGTCCTGGCAACAGATTTTTTTTGTTGTTGAGAGCATCAATAAGCCTCCGCCTTTTCCAGCCCTGCACTTAGTCAGCTGGGGGGGGGGGCCTCCAGGCTAAAGTTACCCATTAGACATAATTACTGGCTACTGATCTCCAAGTCATGACGAGAGTATGCTTTTCAAAGTGTTCATCGGTTGGCACTTGGTGGATCGACAGGACGAGGTATCAAGGGTTGTCACTTTGAGCTGTGTGCTACTTCTGCTGTAATGAAGAGGCCATCCGGATCCCACTAAGCACGTTTCCATCCACAGATTAAATGCCGACAGATTATTTGTTAGTTCGACATGGTGGGATCTTTATGGTGGAAACGCCTTTATGCCTAAATATTGTTGTAATAACAACTTCAATATTATTAACTGATGATATGAAGTCACGTGATGACATGTTGCGCTCACTCCGACTCATCGGGAAAGAATACAGTTTATTAGGCTAAAGATTAAATAAGTTATGATGAACTTCACAGGGGAGGTGAAAGAGCAAGGTGATGAGCTTGACGCTCCTTTCTGATAAATATCGAGAGTCTTATTCCGGTGACGTGATCATCGATGCTTGGCTGCCGTTTTCACAAAATAACATTCTGTCTCTTATCCATTATAATCTCATCATGTAGACTAGACTACCTGCACTGTATCTGCGAGCTGTTGGCTTAGAGCTCAGGCACCAAGACCAGAGGAGGCACATTCACTATTTAACGCAACAGTTTGTGACAAAACTATCAGTAGAGTTAAACTTTAGATTTTTATTCAGTACATGAAAATAAAAGCGAAAAAAAAGTAAATTTTTGTGTGTCATCGCATTCTGACTTTTATCCGCAACAAGTCCACAGTTTATACAGATTGTAGAATATTCACATTAAAATCGGTTGCCAATTGGATGGAAACTTGTCTACTGAGAGGCTTTTCTGCTTCCGTTGTATTGAAGAGGCCATCCGGATCCCACTGAGAGGGTTTTCTGCTTCCGCTGTATTGAAGAGGCCATCCGGATCCCACTGAGAGGGTTTTCTGCTTCCGTTGTATTGAAGAGGCCATCCGGATCCCACTGAGAGGGTTTTCTGCTTCCGTTGTATTGAAGAGGCCATCCGGATCCCACTGAGAGGGTTTTCTGCTTCCGTTGTATTGAAGAGGCCATCCGGATCCCACTGAGAGGGTTTTCTGCTTCCGTTGTATTGAAGAGGCCATCCGGATCCCACTGAGAGGCTTTTCTGCTTATCTTTGGAGCTTTGGGACTGCTGCCTCTGGCTATCTGAACTCTGTGGCGGGAGGTTTCCTGTGTCATCTTGCTGCGTGTTTGACCTCTAACATCTAATGGAAAGAGGCAGTCAGTTCAACTCACTCTCGCTGTCTTGAGCAGGGAAGGAGGAGAGGAAGTAGAATAGACTCCCTCTGTGAGGATCATGCCAGCAGGACAGGAAATCCGGTGACAAAGGGACAAGATATCTCATCGACCCTCTAGAGATAAACGGTCTAGGGTCATTTGTTTAGACACATTTTAAAGTCTTGGTTGACCTCAAATTTTAAAGCTAAGAACATAGCAATGGCTACTTGACAGAGATCCTACAGCCCCTTCTCCCCCTTCTCATAGTATCATCCTGTGTGTCCCTCGATGTCTGATCAATGGGCAATTTCTGACATTATGTAGTCGTCAGCGCCCATGCTACTGTCATGACCTTCACATGCTACTGTCATGACCTTCCCATGCCATGTAAATAGGGTCATTCTACCACAGATGGGTCTGTAAATAGGGTCATTCTACCACAGATGGGTCTGTAAATAGGGTCATTCTACCACAGATGGGTCTGTAAATAGGGTCATTCTACCACAGATGGGTATGTAAATAGGGTCATTCTACCACAGATGGGTCTGTAAAAAGGTCATTCTACCACAGATGGGTCTGTAAAAAGGGTCATTCTACCACAGATGGGTCTGTAAAAAGGGTCATTCTACCACAGATGGGTCTGTAAATAGGGTCATTCTACCACAGATGGGTCTGTAAATAGGGTCATTCTACCACAGATGGGTCTGTAAAAAGGTCATTCTACCACAGATGGGTCTGTAAAAAGGGTCATTCTACCACAGATGGGTCTGTAAATAGGGTCATTCTACCACAGATGGGTCTGTAAATAGGGTCATTCTACCACAGATGGGTCTGTAAATAGGGTCATTCTACCACAGATGGGTCTGTAAATAGGGTCATTCTACCACAGATGGGTCTGTAAATAGGGTCATTCTACCACAGATGGGTCTGTAAATAGGGTCATTCTACCACAGATGGGTCTGTAAAAAGGTATCTACTTGCACAATGCTCAAAACAGGTCATTTAAAATACACCGCGGCCCGTGGCAGTTAAAACGAAATTCAACAATATTCAAAAACATATTGAACTTTAAATATCAATTTGCCCAAGTATATCATAAGATAAAATGCTTCAGTGAGTCAGTATTTTCTGCAACTTTCTAAAACGTCACAGGAGTTCTCCTGTATGTGATTTGTGTGCAGTGTGCGCATATGTTTACACTTGAACTTTTATCGATAATGATAACCCTCCGCCCCTCCATGGATTTTTCCCAGAACTATTGGGGAAAAAAGTCATCATCCGATGTGGTTTTAGCATTTCTGTCGACTTACAACATCCTATATATATATTTATACATTTATATATTTATTTTAATCATTTAAAAAAAAAAAAAAAAATATATATATATATATATATATATATATATATATATATATATATATATATATATATATATATATATATATATATATATATATATATATATATATATATATATATATATATATATTTATATATATATATATATATATATATATATATATATATATATATATATATATTTATATTTATTTATTGTTTTTATTAGAGTAACCTGAGAAAACAGACATGGAATTTGGGGGGGGGGGGGGGGGGAACAAATGGAAGCAGGCACATTTTTTAAAAACGGATTTTACAGGGCCCTACTGTTACTCAATGCCTCCTAATTAATTAACAATGCAAGAGGTTTATGTCATTTTTCAGCTAAATGCCTCTTCTCAGCACCAGGCACTTTCCTCACTGCCAGTTATTGCAACCTTGTCGGAGTTCAATGAACTCTACTGTAGAGAAAGTGCTTCATGCTGGGGGGGGGGGGGGGTCTAGCATTCCTCCCTCGGCAGTGAAGTTTGATAGTTAGATTGATAGAGCAGTGCTTTTCATTAATAGGTATTTTTGGATCTCTCTCGTATTCTGTGGGGAATGTGTCTGGGTGGTGAGCAGTGCCTGTGAAATGGCAGGCTCCATCCAGCGCTCTCTGTGCCACTGGGACTACACAGGACCTAAATCCAGGGCTCTCTGTGCCACTGGGACTACACAGGACCTAAATCTAGGGCTCTCTGTGCCACTGGGACTACACAGGACCTAAATCCAGGGCTCTCTGTGCCACTGGGACTACACAGGACCTAAATCCAGGGCTCTCTGTGCCACTGGGACTACACAGGACCTAAATCCAGGGCTCTCTGTGCCACTGGGACTACACAGGACCTAAATCCAGGGCTCTCTGTGCCACTGGGACTACACAGGACCTAAATCCAGGGCTCTCTGTGCCACTGGGACTACACAGGACCTAAATCCAGAGCTCTCTGTGCCACTGGGACTACACAGAACCTAAATCCAGGGCTCTCTGTGCCACTGGGACTACACAGGACCTAAATCCAGGGCTCTCTGTGCCACTGGGACTACACAGGACCTAAATCCAGAGCTCTCTGTGCCACTGGGACTACACAGGACCTAAATCCAGGGCTCTCTGTACCACTGGGACTACACAGGACCTAAATCCAAGGCTCTCTGTGCCACTGGGACTACACAGGACCTAAATCCAGGGCTCTCTGTGCCACTGGGACTACACAGGACCTAAATCCAGAGCTCTCTGTGCCACTGGGACTACACAGAACCTAAATCCAGGGCTCTCTGTACCACTGGGACTACACAGGACCTAAATCCAAGGCTCTCTGTGCCACTGGGACTACACAGTACCTAAATCCAGGGCTTTACAGCGTGACTTGATCGACAGGGTCCTGAGCACAGCCCCTCTCTCTCTCTCTCTCTCTCTCTCTCTCTCTCCCCCTCTCTCTCTCTCTCTCCCCCTCTCTCTCACTGCCCACGGTGGCCTGTGACTGGTGCTATTGTATTACAGCACATTCCTTAAACAGGCAGCTCAGGGTTAGTCAGGGCTGTGCAGAGGGGATTGTGGGGTGGCGCAGAGAGACTCTCGTGCACATTTTCTCCGGACTGACCAGTTTGGAGCTGGGAGAGGATCCTCTCAGTTGACCGTTGGCTTAGCAACCTTTCTCGTGTTTACTCCACATTACTTCGACCTTATAGCAACATGGGTGCTTCATTTAAACTCTGGAAGTCAGGCGTTGTGGTTGTGTGTGTTTATGGGACCTAGAAGGGGAAGTGAAGTGGTGCAGTACTGCAGCCTTGGATTCCTTCTGCACAGTAGCACCCCAAAGCATATTCCAGTAGAATATACCTGCACCAGACAACCCCAGCCTTGGATTCCTTCTGCACAGTAGCACCCCAAAGCATCTTCCAGTAGAATATACCTGCACCAGACAACCCCAGCCTTGGATTCCTTCTGCACAGTAGCACCCCAAAGCATATTCCAGTAGAATATACCTGCACCAGACAACCCCAGCCTTGAGGACAGTCTAAGAACAACTAGCCTTCATCATTGAAGTAGTCTTTCTGCAGGGAGGAGCAGGGAGATGGACAAAAACAGTATAAACCTAGACACACACTGTTGAGGAGCAGCACACTCCCGACTACGCATAGCAGGGCAACTGTCTCCCGTACACACGGCCTCCGAAGAAATGAGTCTTTTTGATCTGTAAACTCCCATGTGATCTAGTAGTGTTTCCCCTCCAGTCCAGACTCCCCCTCAGCTCCTCTGTCAATGTGTGGAATCCAAAGACAGGAGTGTTTAGAGTGTAGATGTGATACATTTCTCAATGTTTAAACTGGCTTTTTTTTTTATTTTTATTTTTTACAGTTTTATGAACAAATTCTTATTTTCAATGATGGCCTAGGAACAGTGGGTTAACTGCCTAGGAACAGTGGGTTAACTGCCTAGGAACAGTGGGTTAACTGCCTAGGAACAGTGGGTTAACTGCCTAGGAACAGTGGGTTAACTGCCTAGGAACAGTGGGTTAACTGCCTAGGAACGGTGGGTTAACTGCCTAGGAACAGTGGGTTAACTGCCTAGGAACAGTGGGTTAACTGCCTAGGAACAGTGGGTTAACTGCCTAGGAACAGTGGGTTAACTGCCTAGGAACAGCGGGTTAACTGCCTAGGAACAGTGGGTTAACTGCCTAGGAACAGTGGGTTAACTGCCTAGGAACAGTGGGTTAACTGCCTAGGAACAGTGGGTTAACTGCCTAGGAACAGTGGGTTAACTGCCTAGGAACAGCGGGTTAACTGCCTAGGAACAGTGGGTTAACTGCCTAGGAACAGTGGGTTAACTGCCTAGGAACAGTGGGTTAACTGCCTAGGAACAGTGGGTTAACTGCCTAGGAACAGTGGGTTAACTGCCTTGTTCAGGGGGCAGAACGACAGATTTTCCTGCAACTTTCTGAAGAGGCAAATGCCTGTGTGTGTGTGTGTGTGTGGTGCACCATTTTGAGTAGCCGTTAGCGACGATACTAGCTAATGAAAACAGCCTCTGGTAAAAGTAAAACGCGTACCAAACGTGAACTCCAAACTATGCTTACCTGGCAGAATTGTATTCTGATTCGTTTCAGTGGATTTTATGTGTTGATAACTTTACCATGACGTCTACGCTACAAAAACACAGCTAAACAACAGCCTCTCCCTAGGTATGCATTTCAACTAAAGGGTATAACTACACCCAATCAGGCAACAACAAATAAATCTAAAGCGTTTTATAGGGCCCTGGAGTAGGCAAGATGAAACATCTTGAATGCCGGGGGCAGGCTTAGTCAAATGGGGGAGGTGTAGGCTAACGTTCCTCTCTTCAGACTCCCGCGGAAGACATCTTCATTTGTCATGTTCAGTGCCATTTTAAGATGGAAAGTAGCCGGGAGACGAGCTATAATGTTGACACCACCGCAGTCTCTTTTCAGAGAATCTGCAACCGCCTGCTCGTGGTGGGTGCAGGTTCTCTCTGTCTTTGTTGTTGTGCAGTTCAGTCCTAAATGGGATTCATTGAAGTGGATGCCTGTCTTGAAGTTGAGTGTTTGTGACTTCCTTTGAAATGGGGTGGCGGATAATTGAAAACACAGCCGGAAAGTGCAGGGCCTGTGCCAAGTTAAAACCTTTTTTTTTTTTAATAGTTTCTTGTGAGCTGCTCTTGTCAGCGGAGCCGTAGTCCAGTCAGGACCGAACCAACCCAGTCAGCCAGATGCTCAGCATTACACGTGGATCACATCCACAGCTGTGATTCTTTCAGCATTACCACATGGATCACATCCACAGCTGGGATTCTTTCAGCATTACCACGTGGATCACATCCACAGCTGGGATTCTTTCAGCATTACACATGGATCACATCCACAGCTGGGATTCTTTCAGCATTACACACGGATCACATCCACAGCTGTGATTCTTTCAGCATTACACATGGATCACATCCACAGCTGGGATTCTTTCAGCATTACCACATGGATCACATCCACAGCTGTGATTCTTTCAGCATTACCACATGGATCACATCCACAGCTGTGATTCTTTCAGCATTACCACATGGATCACATCCACAGCTGGGATTCTTTCAGCATTACACACGGATCACATCCACAGCTGTGATTCTTTCAGCATTACACATGGATCACATCCACAGCTATGATTCTTTCAGCATTACCACGTGGATCATATCCACAGCTGTGATTCTTTCAGCATTACACACGGATCACATCCACAGCTGTGATTCTTTCAGCATTACCACGTGGATCATATCCACAGCTGTGATTCTTTCAGCATTACACATGGATCACATCCACAGCTGGGATTCTTTCAGCATTACCACATGGATCACATCCACAGCTGTGATTCTTTCAGCATTACCACGTGGATCATATCCACAGCTGTGATTCTTTCAGCATTACACATGGATCACATCCACAGCTGGGATTCTTTCAGCATTACCACATGGATCATATCCACAGCTGTGATTCTTTCAGCATTACCACATGGATCACATCCACAGCTGTGATTCTTTCAGCATTACCACATGGATCACATCCACAGCTGTGATTCTTTCAGCATTACCACATGGATCATATCCACAGCTGTGATTCTTTCAGCATTACACATGGATCATATCCACAGCTGTGATTCTTTCAGCATTACCACATGGATCATATCCACAGCTGGGATTCTTTCAGCATTACCACATGGATCATATCCACAGCTGTGATTCTTTCAGCATTACCACATGGATCACATCCACAGCTGGGATTCTTTCAGCATTACCACATGGATCATATCCACAGCTGTGATTCTTTCAGCATTACCACATGGATCACATCCACAGCTGTGATTCTTTCAGCATTACACACGGATCACATCCACAGCTGTGATTCTTTCAGCATTACCACGTGGATCATATCCACAGCTGTGATTCTTTCAGCATTACACACGGATCACATCCACAGCTGTGATTCTTTCAGCATTACCACATGGATCACATCCACAGCTGTGATTCTTTCAGCATTACACATGGATCACATCCACAGCTGTGATTCTTTCAGCATTGCCACGTGGATCATATCCACAGCTGTGATTCTTTCAGCATTACACATGGATCACATCCACAGCTGGGATTCTTTCAGCATTACCACATGGATCATATCCACAGCTGTGATTCTTTCAGCATTACCACGTGGATCATATCCACAGCTGTGATTCTTTCAGCATTACCACGTGGATCATATCCACAGCTGTGATTCTTTCAGCATTACACATGGATCACATCCACAGCTGGGATTCTTTCAGCATTACCACATGGATCATATCCACAGCTGTGATTCTTTCAGCATTACCACATGGATCACATCCACAGCTGTGATTCTTTCAGCATTTCGTCTTCTCTTTATACGTCAGCCCATTTCGGTCAAAGTTTTGTGTTTTAAGTTTACCAGATAAAAACAAATGCTAGCTAGCCTCAGTCTGCCCTTGTAGCTTAAAGTTGTTTATTGGCTGATGAAATCAAACCCATACAAAGACCTCCATCTTTGAAGGAAGAAAGTGGAAAAACGCCAGAGACTAGCTCTCTGCCCCAAGGAGAAGTATTTGCTTGGTTTAGACCAGTTTTTGTTGTGTTTTTTTTTTGTCTGTTTGAAAATGATTTTGGCCGTGCAGCACCTTCAGATGCTGCCAAGAGAAACTATTTAAATTCTCCCCTCATCCAGCTGGCTGAGCAGGCTGCAGTGAAGTTCTGATGTCTGCTCTGTGATCACTCTTCAAGTCTGACTTTTCATTATAATCTTTATGCCCCGAAGACTCACCACGGCTGTAGGTGTTTTAACTATGAGAAATAAGGCCTTCTGATTTGATCGTCTCACTACTTGTATTGGTATTGTTGGAGCGTTTTATAAGATATCTTAGGTAGCTCACTGTCAGTCTTTTTTTCAATTTTTTAGACCAGGTTAAAATGTGATTAGACGCCGCATAGCAACACAAAATGTCCACATAAAACCCTTTGGACGCCATCTTAGGGGGAAAAGGCCAAGAGGACCGAGGGTAAGCAGCCATGAGTGCAGTGTGTATTATCTAGTCATTTTGCAGCATTGTGTCTGTCCGCTGCTTTGTTCTCAGTGGAATTATTCTCCAAGCCCAGAGTTTACTCTGGTACATAACTCAAATAGCTGAACATCTAGACTGTCCGAGCAAGAGGTTTTGTTAGGTGGAGGGTAAACTCGTGAAGCATCGGTCGGCCGTCGCTGGGGCTGTGTTTTTGGCCCGGCCCTAGCTCCTGCAGTGCTGTTCCTGCCACTGAGGTGCTTGAAGCACCCCTGCCCCTCGGGGCGCCAGTCAAATCACTCCACACTAGTTGTTTTTAGTGTTGATACTGTGCTTAAGGTAGTAAATGGCATATATATTGGTACTATGCAGAGTATGGAGAGGAGTGTGTAGGGGAGTCTTTTCCTGGATGCTGATTGGTTTAAACCGCATTCCAGTCGGTATCTATTCCACAGGTTACCACCGGCTAAATCTGACGTTGACATGCCTATGTACTTTCTTCCGCCTGGCTACACAATCCACTGTCTCATCATAGTATCGTTTAGATATGCAATCCACTGTCTCATCATGGTATCGTTTAGATACGCAATCCACTGTCTCATCATAGTTTAGATACGCAATCCACTGTCTCATCATAGTTTAGATACGCAATCCACTGTCTCATCATAGTTTAGATACGCAATCCACTGTCTCATCATAGTTTAGATACGCAATCCACTGTCTCATCATAGTTTAGATACGCAATCCACTGTCTCATCATAGTTTAGATACGCAATCCACTGTCTCATCATAGTTTAGATACGCAATCCACTGTCTCATCATAGTTTAGATACGCAATCCACTGTCTCATCATAGTTTAGATACGCAATCCACTGTCTCATCATAGTTTAGATACGCAATCCACTGTCTCATCATAGTATCGTTTTGACAATATCTCTATATGATTGTTGTGCTAGTTGTCTGTCCCTGTACTAAAACCCCTGTATTTATCCTTCATAACTAGTTGTCTGTCCCTGTACTAAAACTCCTGTATTTATCCTTCATAACTAGTTGTCTGTCCCTGTACTAAAACCCCTGTATTTATCCTTCATAACTAGTTGTCTGTCCCTGTACTAAAACCCCTGTATTTATCCTTCATAACTAGTTGTCTGTCCCTGTACTAAAACTCCTGTATTTATCCTTCATAACTAGTTGTCTGTCCCTGTACCAAAACCCCTGTATTTATCCTTCATAACTAGTTGTCTGTCCCTGTACTAAAACTCCTGTATTTATCCTTCATAACTAGTTGTCTGTCCCTGTACCAAAACTCCTGTATTTATCCTTCATAACTAGTTGTCTGTCCCTGTACTAAAACCCCTGTATTTATCCTTCAGAACTAGTTGGCTGTCCCTGTACTAAAACCCCTGTATTTATCCTTCATAACTAGTTGTCTGTCCCTGTACTAAAACCCCTGTATTTATCCTTCAGAACTAGTTGTCTGTCCCTGTACTAAAACTCCTGTATTTATCCTTCATAACTAGTTGTCTGTCCCTGTACTAAAACCCCTGTATTTATCCTTCATAACTAGTTGTCTGTCCCTGTACTAAAACCCCTGTATTTATCCTTCATAACTAGTTGTCTGTCCCTGTACTAAAACTCCTGTATTTATCCTTCATAACTAGTTGTCTGTCCCTGCACTAAAACTCCTGTATTTATCCTTCATAACTAGTTGTCTGTCCCTGTACTAAAACCCCTGTATTTATCCTTCATAACTAGTTGTCTGTCCCTGTACTAAAACTCCTGTATTTATCCTTCATAACTAGTTGTCTGTCCCTGTACCAAAACCCCTGTATTTATCCTTCATAACTAGTTGTCTGTCCCTGTACTAAAACTCCTGTATTTATCCTTCATAACTAGTTGTCTGTCCCTGTACCAAAACCCCTGTATTTATCCTTCATAACTAGTTGTCTGTCCCTGTACTAAAACTCCTGTATTTATCCTTCATAACTAGTTGTCTGTCCCTGTACCAAAACCCCTGTATTTATCCTTCATAACTAGTTGTCTGTCCCTGTACTAAAACTCCTGTATTTATCCTTCATAACTAGTTGTCTGTCCCTGTACTAAAACTCCTGTATTTATCCTTCATAACTAGTTGGCTGTCCCTGTACTAAAACCCCTGTATTTATCCTTTATAACTAGTTGGCTGTCCCTGCACTAAAACTCCTGTATTTATCCTTCATAACTAGTTGTCTGTCCCTGTACTAAAACCCCTGTATTTATCCTTTATAACTAGTTGGCTGTCCCTGCACTAAAACTCCTGTATTTATCCTTCATAACTAGTTGTCTGTCCCTGTACCAAAACTCCTGTATTTATCCTTCATAACTAGTTGTCTGTCCCTGCACTAAAACTCCTGTATTTATCCTTCATAACTAGTTGTCTGTCCCTGTACTAAAACCCCTGTATTTATCCTTCATAACTAGTTGGCTGTCCCTGCACTAAAACGCCTGTATTTATCCATCATAACTAGTTGTCTGTCCCTGTACTAAAACCCCTGTATTTATCCTTCATAACTAGTTGTCTGTCCCTGTACCAAAACTCCTGTATTTATCCTTCATAACTAGTTGTCTGTCCCTGTACTAAAACTCCTGTATTTATCCTTCATAACTAGTTGTCTGTCCCTGCACTAAAACTCCTGTATTTATCCTTCATAACTAGTTGTCTGTCCCTGTACTAAACCCCCTGTATTTATCCTTCATAACTAGTTGTCTGTCCCTGCACTAAAACCCCTGTATTTATCCTTCATAACTAGTTGTCTGTCCCTGTACTAAAACCCCTATATTTATCCTTCATTACTAGTTGTCTGTCCCTGCACTAAAACTCATGTATTTATCCTTCATAACTAGTTGTCTGTCCCTGTACTAAAACTCCTGTATTTATCCTTCATAACTTGTTCTCCATCTTCTTTTTAAATAGGGAGCCAATTAGTTTTCAGCGCTGTTATTTCCCTGACTGATCAAAACTAGTTTTCTCACCTCTCTCTCTCTCTCTCTCTCTCTCTCTCTCTCTCTCTCTCTCTCTCTCTCTCTCTCTCTCTCTCTCTCTCTCTCTCTCTCTCTCTCTCTCTCTCTTTCTCTCTCTCTCTCTCTCGTCCCTCTGCAGCAGACATAGAGTGAGCAATATGTTTGGAACATCGAATTGCAATAAAATCACAGCATCGACTCGCAAAACATATAGAATCATGAGAATCGCAATACATATCATATCATCACCTTAAGTGTGGTGATATGGTATTGTCAGGTCCCTGGCCATCCCCAGCCCCAGAGAGGAGGCACACTGGTTCCTAAATTCAGACTGACATTTTATGTTTAAGCAATGAGGCACGAGGTGGTGTGGTATATTGGCCAATATACCACGGCTAAGGGCTGTTCTTATGCACGATGCAACGCAGAGTGCCTGGATACATTATATTGGCCATATACCACAAACCCCTGAGGTGCCTTATTGCTATTATAAAACTGGTTACCAACGTAATTAGAACAGTAAAAGTATATGTTTTGTCATACTTGTGGTGTACGGTCTGATATATATACCACGGCTGTCAGCCAATCAGTATTTAGGACTTGAACCACCCAGTTTTATAATTACATATATCCTATGTAGGCCGATACACACCCACATTATAGACACGAGAGGATGTTGTCTGGAGCGCAGCGTAGTGTGCTGGGTTATGGGTCACAGTGGCGAGAGGTTTATAGTCCTGTTGGACGGCGATACAGGACAACACCGTGGAGAGCGGTGGGTGTGTCTGGTGGACATTATTTTCATATCAGGATCCATGCCACATTAACACTCCTTTCCAACATCTTGGTCGTTCCTTTGACCTTCAGTGTGCTGCCGGCTCTGATTGGCCGCATTTAAGCATCAAAGGAGCTGTTGTGGTGCGCGACCCCGGTGGATTTAGGTCCAGCGCTGCTCTCACATGAGGTAACACAGACATACCGCTTGTGTGTACTGTTAAGGTTTGGCCTTTTCACTTGGAGGTTTTCTAAGGGTTCCGTCTCTACCTTCGGAGTACTTTGTTTTTGACAGGAAGATAAGTTATGCCTGTTTTTATATGATTAAAGGCTTGTAAAAGATGGTAATAAATCCATGTTGTCCTCCAGTCTCTTCTGTTTCGGTTTTTAGAATCATGTAGTAGGCTTACTTTGTCCCCTAAGGCCCAGCTACTCTTTAAGTGTATTTTTTTGGGGGTAGTTGGCAAAAAATATCTGGAATCTCACCTGACCAATGTGAGGTACTGCCAGGGCTGTACCATGTGGACAAATAGGACAGGCCTGTATGGAATTTAATGGATATTGCACACAGCCTTATTACTACAGAGATAAATACACAAAAACAAATTGCCCAGCCTTGTGTTTTATATTGGATATTGGACTTTTTCTTATTTTTTTTATTATAACATTTTAAATTTCAAAAAGTCAGCACACAAGTTTGTTTCTTTCCTTCCAGTACAGGGCTATGTACAGATTACGCTGCCCACCTTTCATCCAGTACAGATTACGCTGCCCACCTTCCATCCAGTACAGGGCTATGTACAGATTACGCTGCCCACCTTCCATCCAGTACAGGGCTATGTACAGATTACGCTGCCCACCTTCCATCCAGTACAGGGCTATGTACAGATTACACTGACCACCTTCCATCCAGTACAGGGCTATGTACAGATTACGCTGCCCACCTTCCATCCAGTACAGGGCTATGTACAGATTACACTGACCACCTTCCATCCAGTACAGGGCTATGTACAGATTACGCTGCCCACCTTTCATCCAGTACAGGGCTATGTACAGATTACGCTGCCCACCTTTCATCCAGTACAGGGCTATGTACAGATTACGCTGCCCACCTTCCATCCAGTACAGGGCTATGTACAGATTACGCTGCCCACCTTTCATCCAGTACAGGGCTATGTACAGATTACACTGACCACCTTCCATCCAGTACAGGGCTATGTACAGATTACGCTGCCCACCTTCCATCCAGTACAGGGCTATGTACAGATTACGCTGCCCACCTTTCATCCAGTACAGGGCTATGTACAGATTACGCTGCCCACCTTCCATCCAGTACAGGGCTATGTACAGATTACGCTGCCCACCTTTCATCCAGTACAGGGCTATGTACAGATTACGCTGCCCACCTTCCATCCAGTACAGGGCTATGTACAGATTACGCTGCCCACCTTCCATCCAGTACAGGGCTATGTACAGATTACGCTGCCCACCTTCCATCCAGTACAGGGCTATGTACAGATTACACTGACCACCTTCCATCCAGTACAGGGCTATGTACAGATTACGCTGCCCACCTTCCATCCAGTACAGGGCTATGTACAGATTACACTGACCACCTTCCATCCAGTACAGGGCTATGTACAGATTACGCTGCCCACCTTCCATCCAGTACAGGGCTATGTACAGATTACACTGACCACCTTCCATCCAGTACAGGGCTATGTACAGATTACACTGACCACCTTCCATCCAGTACAGGGCTATGTACAGATTACGCTGCCCACCTTCCATCCAGTACAGGGCTATGTACAGATTACACTGCCCACCTTCCATCCAGTACAGGGCTATGTACAGATTACGCTGCCCACCTACCATCCAGTACAGGGCTATGTACAGATTACGCTGACCACCTTCCATCCAGTACAGGGCTATGTACAGATTACGCTGCCCACCTTCCAGGGACACCTGCAGCATGTCACAACATTGAGACAGAGAGGCAATAGGCAGGAAGCTAACAGAGATGAATAATACCACAGATACTTGTGTTGTTATTGAAGCTGTTCCTCCCGGGGGCTCGATGTGTAACAGCTGAGCTGGAAGATATTTCTCTCATAACACTTTCTTATTTGAAGGAACACATTCTACCCAGAGGTAATCTCTTCCCTTATTGCACAGAGCTGTCGCCGGGGCTGTGTAATCCCTCCCTGCCATGCTGAAACAGGATTAGCTCTGAGTCTCTGTTTAGCACTGTGTGGGATTGGGTTCGGAGAAGACCAGGCACTTGAGGCGTGCCCCTGAAAACATTCTTTGTGTTTGGTATGGCCCGATGTTCCTTTTTTTATTTTTTATATCGGGCTAATTTCACCATCCTCCATATTGTAGATTAGTCACTCAAAGCCGGTTCAGTTAAATCCTGTTGTTTTTCGTGTATCGACTTTGTTCACACAGCATGGGGAATGAATTGCATGCTTGTTTTACTATCCCCGTAATTCATCAGGCATTTCTTTTAGGTCTGAAAAAATCTGTAATCTGTGTTCAAGAGCTGTCACTCTCAAAAATAAGTAGCTCTCGTAAATAATATGTGTAATGGAACAGATTGGGATGTGGTAGTGTACACACACACACACACACACACACATTCCCTAAAGCCCCGTGGAAAGTCTGTGAGTGTGTAAAAGGAAGGAATTATGTGGGAGCCGAGCACAACGAGGCCAGGCCTGTGGATATCATCCCAGAGCCTGAAGAAACAAAGCCCTTTCATGGCCCGCTGGCCCTCCCCTCTGTCTCTCAGCTCTGTGTGTCTGGAATAGCTATGCAGCAAGTCGTGGGGGAGGTGGATGACCGAGCTAGAGAGAGAGAGAGCGGAGGAAAGTGTGTGTGTGTGTGTGTGAGTGAGAGCGAAAGACTCGCTGGCACTGCTAATTCAGCCCATGAAAGCCCTGTGCAGTCAGAGCAGCTGTCTTCCATTGTCAGCCCCAGCACATCTCCAGCGCGCCTCATTTGGCCTCTCGATGCGTGAGTAGCAAGAAAGTGATTGAGGTGGGGGGAGGAGTAGAAAGACTGCAGAATCTGAGGTAGGAGAGGAAGGACTGGGACTGACTGCTGCCTACCAGTCAGCGCTCAGGCTACTACGCTAGGCCTGCAATGGGCAGAGGGGGTCAGTATCTAACGTGTGTGTGTGTGTGTGTGATTGCCTGTCTGTGAGCGAGGCAGCCATGCATGCTGTTGCAGCCACTGCTTGAAGGAGAGGGGGAGGAGAGAGAGAAGGAAAGAGGGAGTTGTGTGGTATGAATGGTTGAGACTGCCTGTGCTTTTATCCACTGTAAGGAAGGAGCGGCTTTTAAAGTAGAGGTGTAGATGGAAAGGGGGAGGAGAGAGAAAGAGGCCTCTGTTTATTTCTTCACCTCTACCTCTAAAAAATAATCAGAGAGGGAGCGATTTGATGTTGGGAACAGGCAAATAGATAGCATTGACGGTGCTAGAGACCCAGACCGACACGGATGGAAAAACTGGCGACTCTAACACAACGAAGCCAGGCCACTCCAGCCCCAGGGAAGTCGATGCTGGCTGTGAACCCACCCAGCATGTGCTCTGTCAGAACAAAGCTGTCCCAGTGAGAAGAGGGAGGGGTCGAATCCCTCCCCCCTCTTTCCTGGAATCTGTCTGGGTGAACCAGAGAAGGGAGGCTCATGGAGGAACGTTTACCCTCTTGGTCAACTCTCTGTTTGGGACCGTCCAAACGTTTTCTTCTTGCTCTGACACAGGAAGGAGAGGTTCCAGGGTGTGTGGATGGTTTTCTCTCATGTTTACACGAGGGCTGAGCCAGTGCTTTGTGGGAAGCCTCCTCTGTGCCCTTAAGTTCCTGGTTGTAGACTAATCTACGGCCCCTAACGTTTAGAGTCCTGGAAATGTCAGGCAGTTTAAACTTGTTTGTGTGAACCTGTGGGTGTTTTGAATCAGTCTCTGTCTCTCTCTCTGTCTCTCTCTCTCTGTCTCTCTCTCTGTCTCTGTCTCTCTGTCTCTCTCTGTCTCTCTCTCTGTATCTCTGTATCTCTCTCTCTCACTCTCTCTCTCACTCCCACTCCTACTCCCTGGGCTGAGTAACGGCCGCTGTGTTAAGTCTGCTGTGGAAGGGCAGTCCGGAAAGGGTGTTTGCGTAGGGAGACCGTCTTGAATGTCAGTGGCGGTTTTTAGGAAGGTTGTCCCATTCACAGTCTCACGCTGCTCTCCGACCTCTCACTATTTTTGGCCAATTTTTTTTAACGTGAACTGAACTGTGATCAGACCGTAGACATGGGGTGCTCGAGATGATCTGGACCGAGCTAGAAAGGACCTCTGGCCCAAGAGCAGCCGTTAACCATTAAACAGTCCCTATTTTTCACTCTCTTGTTTTATGAACTGCGAGTGAAAAGACAAACTCTCCGTTCTTCACTACCTTGGATGGCTGGAGACGGTCCCACATCGGACAGCTGTGTGCTGTATATACAATGTCATGGCCCTCTCCTGCACTCTATTGAGGTTTACCGTCTAGAGAAATAGCTTATAACAGGGGTCAACAGGGGTCAAGGAAGCGACATCAAATCGGTGGTTTACCTGCTGGTTAATCTTTCAGGGCCTCTGCATTTAGCTACAACAACAATGGAGCAAACAGTTATTATTCACTTAATGGTTTTCCTGACCCTGTCAACTCAAGTCTTAAAAAACCTGTTCATTGTCACTGAAAAATAAATAAATACGATACAGATTCTGTGCGATACAGATTCAGTTTGTCACAGCGTTCTGTGAGCTGGAGGACCGAGCACGCCCCCATTCTCATCGATGGGGCTGTAGTGGAGCAGGTTGAGAACTTGAAGTTCCTTGGTGTCCACATCAACAACAAACTAGAATGGTCCAAACACACCAAGACAGTCATGAAGAGGGCACGTCAAAGCCTATTCCACCTCAGGAGACTAAAGATTTGTCATGGGTCCTCAGATCATCAAAAGGTTCTACAGCTGCACCATCGAGAGCATCTGGTTGCATCACTGCCTGGTACGGCAACTGCTCGGCCTCCGACCGCAAGGCACTGCAGAGGGTAGTGCGTACGGCCCAGTACATCACTGGGGCCAAACTTCCTGCCATCCAGGACCTCTATACCAGGCGGTGACAGAGGAAGACCCTAAAAATTGTCAAAGACTCCAGTCACCCAAGTCATAGACTGTTCTCTCTGCTACCGCACGGCAAGCGGTTCCGGAGTGCCTGGTCAAGGTCCAAGAGGCTTCTAAACAGCTTCTACCCCCTCCCCAAGCCATAAGACTCCTGAACATCTAATCAAATGGCTCCCCAGACCCCTAATTTATGCTGCTGCTACTCTGTTTATTATCTATGCAGAGTCAATTTAAATAGATCTACCCACATGTACATATTACCTCAACTAACCGGTGCCCCCACACATGGACTTTGTACCGGTACTCCCTGTATATAGTCACGCTATTGTTATTTTACTGCAGCTGTTTAATTATTTGTTACTTTTATTTAAAAAAAATTAAAAAAAATAACTTAACACTTAAAAACTAAAAAGATGAACTTCTTAAAGCATTGTTGGTTAAAGGGCTTGTAAAGTTAGCATTTCACTGTAAGGTGAACCTGTTGTATACGGCACATATGACAAATACAAGTTGATTTGACGTGTCTCTGAGGGAACACATTTGGTAGCCTGGTATGAATCAAAAGGCCTGTCCCCCCCCCCCCCCCCCCCCCCCCCCCCTCTCCTTCAACCCACACACGTAGTGTTGTCTAAACAGGGCCTGTGATGTTAAGTCAGGTCAAGGCTGGAGAAAATAACTCTTTATTCAGTCATTTTATCTACCGTCTTTTATTATCCAATGTTGCAGGATCGTGTTGACAATGATCGCCCCCTGTAACGGCGTAATCATTGTCAACCAGAGCAGAGCTGGCAGGAAGACAACAATGGTCTCAAAATAGCTTCAAAGTAGCTTCAAGGCACTCGGCTAGCACTTGGTAGTATCTCTGCCCGAGTCCTTTCAGTCCAAACCACAAGCAGTGATGATATCACCATCCACCTAACAAGTGAAGACAAGAAACAGGCGTAGATCTGCAAGGTTTCTGTCTGAATCAAAATGGGGCCTAGGTTGTGTGACGGAGTGCGTGACCAGTTGGTCGCCGACCAACTTTTTAGTTTTTTTGACGCCCTCCGATTGGCCGCAGTGACAACGTTTCGCTGTTTTAAAGCTAATTTCCTACAATTCTACACATTTTGCCATGGTTTATGCTAAAATCAAATGGGAGGCCACATGCCATGATCAAAATACTCCTGTATTCATCATTTTGGAGATGTTGAGTTCTCCCTGACCGTCTGGCTTTTATTTTGGTGGTTGTTGCGGTGTCTTGCAAAAGTATTCATGTCCCTTGGTTTTGTTTGTTACAATTTGGGATTAAAATTGATTTAATTGTCATTTTGTAAACAATTTACTCAAAATACTACTAAAATATAGTCATTGGTTTTCATCCCCTTTTTTAGACCTAAATTAGTTCTGGAGTCAAACTTGGCCTAGAAAGAACACTTAAGTTACATGGACTCGGTGTGTGAACAATGATTCACCCTTCCTCTGTCCCCCATACATACAACATCTGTAAGGTCCCCCAGTCCCCGGATTTTGTGTTAAACGCTCTACAACAAAGCTTTCTTAGTGTCCAACAAGCTTTCTCTTAACCTTGTTCTGAACACCTCCAAAACAAAGGTCATGTGGTTTTCTGAGAAGAATGCCCCTCTCCCCACAGGTGTGATTACACCCTCTGAGCGTCACCTCATACAAGTACGTGGGAGTATGGCTAGACGGTACCCTGTCCTTCTCTCAGCACATATCAAAGCTGCAGGCTAAAGTTAAATCTAGACTTGGTTTCCTCTATCGTAATCGCTCCTCTTTCACCCCAGCTGCCAAACTAACCCTGATTCAGATGACCATCCTACCCATGCTAGATTACGGAGATGCCATTTATAGATCGACAGATCAGGGTGCTCTCGAGCGGCTAGATGTTCTTTACCATTCGGCCATCAGATTTTCCACCAATGCTCCTTATAGGACACATCACTACACTCTATACTCCTCTGTAAACTGGTCATCTCTGTATACCCGTCGCAAGACCCACTGGTTGATGCTTATTTATTAAACCCTCTTAGGCCTCACTCCCCTCTATCTGAGATATCTACTGCAGCCCTCATACTCCACATTCAACACCCGTTCTGCCAGTCACATTCTGTTAAAGGCCCTTTCAGTTGGCTGCAGCTAGCGACTGGAACGAGCTGCAACAAACACTCAAACTGGACAGTTTCTCAATCTCTTCATTCAAAGACTCCATCATGGACACTCTTACTGACAGTTGTGGCTGCTTTGTGTGATGTATTGTTGTCTCTACCTTCTTGTCCTTTGTACGGTTGTCTGTGCCCAATAATGTTTGTACCATGTTTTGTGCTGCTACCATGTTGCTGCCATGTTGTGTTGCTATGTTGTGTTGCTATCATGCTGTGTTGCTACCATGTTGTTGTCGTGTTGTGTTGCTATGTTGTGTTGCTATCATGCTGTGTTGCTACCATGTTGTTGTCGTGTTGTGTTGCTATGTTGTGTTGCTATCATGCTGTGTTGCTACCATGTTGTTGTTGTGTTGCTATGTTGTGTTGCTATCATGCTGTGTTGCTACCATGTTGTTGTCGTGTTGTGTTGCTATCATGCTGTGTTGTCAAGTGTTGCTGCTTTGCTATGTTGTCGTCTTAGGTCTCTTCACGTAGTGTTGTTTCTCTTGTCGTGATGTGTGTTTTTTGTCCTATATTTTTATTTCATTTATGTTTAATCCCAGCATCCGTCGCCACAGGAGGTCTTTTGGCAGGCCGTCATTGTAAATCAGAAATTGTTCTTAACTGACCTGTCCAGTTAAATAAAAAAATAAATGCATCAAGCACAGATTCAAAGACCAGGGAGCTTTTGGAAAGCCACATAAAGAAGGGCAGTGATTGGTAGATGGGTAACGATAACCAATCAGGCATTAAATATCATGGTCAATAGAATGGTCAAGTTAATAATTAGGCTGTAGATGATGTATTAGACCACCCAGACACATCAAAGATAGATGTCCTTCAGAACTGAGCTGCAGGACCGGAAGGAAACTGTTCAGGGATGTTACCATGAGGCCATTTTGAAAAAGTTTGTGTGTGTGTGTGTGGACCTAGATAATTACTTAGTGACGTGGACACCGAGGGACTTGCAAGCTCTCGACCCACTGCACTACAGCCCCGTCGATGTGGATTGGGGCATGTTCAGCCCTCTGTTTTCCGGTAGTCCACGATCAGCTCCTTTGTCTTGCTGATGTTGAGGGAGAGGTTGTTGTCCTGGCACAACACTGCCAGGTCACTGACATCCTTATAGGCGGTCTCATCGTCATCGTAGATCAGGCACCGTTGACGTCGTCAGCGAACTTACTGAAGGTGTTGGAGTTGTGCTCTCTGCCAAGCAGTCATGGGTGAACAGGGAGTCCAGGATCCAGTTGCAGAGGGAGGTGTTCAGTCCCAGGTTCCTGAGCTTAGTGATGAGCTTGGAGAACACTATGGTGTTGAACGCTGAGCTGTAGTCAATGAACAGCATTCTCACATAGGTATTCCTCTTGCCCAGGTGGGAGAGGGCAGTGTGGAGTGCGATTGAGATTTGCGTCATCTGTGGATCTGTTGGGGCGGTATGCAAATTGGAGTGGGTCTATAGTGTCTGGGAGGATGGTGTTGATGTGAGCCATAACCAGCTTTTTAAAGCACTTCCTTGGCTACAGATGTCTACGGGTCGGTAGTCATTTAGACAGGTTACCGTGGCATTGTTGGCCACAGGGACTATGGTGGTCTGCTTGAAACATGCAGGTGTTACAGACGGGTTCAGGGCGAGGTTGAACATGTCAGTGAAGATGCTTACCAGCTGGTAACCCATGGGACACGCTCGGCCACGGTGGGGACGACGTCATCGATGCACTTAATAATGAAGCCCACTGACTGATGTGGTAAACGCCTTAATGTTATCGGGATGAATCCTGTGTGAAACAGACCTTTTATCTTAACATCTGCTTAATCGGATCACTTCCACATTGAGTCACTGGTACTTCCTGTTTTGAGTTTTTGCTTGTAAGCAGGAATCAGGAAGATAGAGTTATGGTCAGATTTAAGTATGCGTCTCTGCGTGTGTTGTATAGGTGATATAGAGTTTGTGTTTTTTGGCTTCTGGTTGCACAGGTGACATGCTGATAAAAATTGCGTTAAGACTGATTTCAGTTTTCCTGAATAAAAATCACTGGCCACGAGAAGCACCGCCTCTGGGTGTGTCTTTCCTTCTTTTCTTATGGCCCTATACAGCTCTTTGTGTGGTCTTAGTGTCAAACACTGGTTTTGGTGGTAAATAGACAGCCACGGAAAAATATAGATGATAACTCTCCGTAAATAGTATGGTCTGCATCTTTAATGAGGAATTGTAACTCGGGCAAAACCTCGAGACTTCCTTAACATTTGAGATGGTGCACCAGCTGTTAAGAGACACACCTCCCCCTCAATACCCAAAGCTGCCGTTCGGTCTTGACGATGCATAGAAAAACAAACTTAGATGTAAAGTATCCATGTCATTGTTCAACTCCGAGAAACATAGGATATTACAGTTCTTCAGGTCTCGTTGGTAGGATAGTCTCGTACGGACCTCTTCCGGTTTGTTCTCCAGTGATGGTACGTTTGCCAATAGAAGTGAAGGTAGAGGCAGTTTATTTACTCGCCGTCTAGCCCGCTGGTTTGCCTCTCTTGCCGTCTCTTCCTCTTTCCAGTCCAGAGGATTAGGGCCTGGGTCTGGAATGAGCAGTACATCCTCAGCTTCCGACTCGTTGAAGTGGACATCTTCATCCAAATCGAGGTTGGTGATCACTGTTCTTATGTCCAGAAGCTGTTTTTTGGTCATTGGACTGTATTTAATAACAAGGAAAAGGTTTACAATGGAATTTCCACCAACTCTTAATCGTTCACTGTCGGTGGGTCTAAATTTGTTGGCATTTATTTGATTGTTTTTGTATTGGTAACCCCCCCCTTGAAGAAAAAAGACCAAACTAAATAAAAAGTTGGTCACAAAAAAGGAAACTATGGCAGAAAACGTTAACAACCACGTTTAAAAAAAACAACACAAAATTGGTCAGGAGTCCATAAAATGGCAGTTATCCACTGCAGTGCCATCCTGTAATTGTTAAATGGCAGTTATTCACTGCAGCGCCATCCTGTAATTGTTAAATGGCAGTTATTCACTGCAGCGCCATCCTGTAATTGTTAAATGGCAGTTATCCACTGCAGCGCCATCCTGTAATTGTTAAATGGCAGTTATTCACTGCAAAGCCATCCTGTAATCGTTAAATGGCAGTTATTCACTGCAAAGCCATCCTGTAATCGTTAAATGGCAGTTATCCACTGCAAAGCCATCCTGTAATTGTTAAATGGCAGTTATCCACTGCAGCGCCATCCTGTAATCGCTAAATGGCAGTTATCCACTGCAAAGCCATCCTGTAATTGTTAAATGGCAGTTATCCTGTAATTGTTAAATGGCAGTTATCCACTGCAGCACCATCCTGTAATTGTTAAATGGCAGTCAACCTGTAATTGTTAAATGGCAGTTATCCACTGCAGCACCATCCTGTAATTGTTAAATGGCAGTCAACCTGTAATTGTTAAATGGCAGTTATTCACTGCAGCGCCATCCTGTAATCGTTAAATGGCAGTTATCCACTGCAGTGCCATCCTGTAATTGTTAAATGGCAGTTATTCACTGCAGCACCATCCTGTAATTGTTAAATGGCAGTTATTCACTGCAGCACCATCCTGTAATTGTTAAATGGCAGTTATTCACTGCAGCGCCATCCTGTAATTGTTAAATGGCAGTTATCCACTGCAAAGCCATCCTGTAATCGTTAAATGGCAGTTATTCACTGCAGCGCCATCCTGTAATTGTTAAATGGCAGTTATCCACTGCAGCGCCATCCTGTAATTGTTAAATGGCAGTTATTCACTGCAGCACCATCCTGTAATTGTTAAATGGCAGTTATTCACTGCAGCACCATCCTGTAATCGTTAAATGGCAGTTATTCACTGCAGCGCCATCCTGTAATTGTTAAATGGCAGTTATCCACTGCAGCGCCATCCTGTAATTGTTAAATGGCAGTTATCCACTGCAGCGCCATCCTGTAATTGTTAAATGGCAGTTATCCACTGCAGCGCCATCCTGTAATTGTTAAATGGCAGTTATTCACTGCAGCACCATCCTGTAATTGTTAAATGGCAGTTATCCACTGCAAAGCCATCCTGTAATTGTTAAATGGCAGTTATCCTGTAATTGTTAAATGGCAGTTATCCACTGCAGCACCATCCTGTAATTGTTAAATGGCAGTTATCCACTGCAGTGCCATCCTGTAATCGTTAAATGGCAGTTATTCACTGCAGCACCATCCTGTAATTGTTAAATGGCAGTTATCCACTGCAGCGCCATCCTGTAATCCTCTCATCACCTCATTCCAACACTAATTGGTAAAATATTTGTTGATTTGTGATACATTTGTGATAATGTAGCTCCTTGTGTCACTCAAGGAGCGTTTCTTAATAGTGTTTGTAGGATACCAGATTGTGCTGCTGTTACTCTGGCTCTCTGCCATAGAGAAGGAACTGGACAGCCGCTGTGTCATGAGGAAGGAGGATGGAGAGCTGGTTCTCTTGTGGCCGTGACAGACAGGTATACTGACAGGTTAACAGACAGATATACTGACAGGTATACTGACAGATATACTGACAGGTATACTGACAGGTTAACAGACAGGTATACTGACAGGTATACTGACAGGTTAACAGACAGATATACTGACATGTATACTGACAGGTTAACAGACAGGTATACTGACAGGTATACTGACAGGTTAACAGACAGGTATACTGACAGGTTAACAGACAGGTATACAGACAGGTATACTGACAGGTATACTGACAGGTATACTGACAGGTATACAGACAGGTATACTGACATGTATACTGACAGGTTAACAGACAGGTATACTGACAGGTATACTGACAGGTTAACAGACAGGTATACTGACAGGTTAACAGACAGGTATACTGACAGGTTAACAGACAGGTATACTGACAGGTATACTGACAGGTTAACAGACAGGTATACTGACAGGTTAACAGACAGGTATACTGACAGGTATACTGACAGGTATACAGACAGGTATACTGACAGGTATACAGACAGGTATACAGACAGGTATACAGACAGGTATACAGACAGGTTTCAGACAGGTTAACAGACAGGTTAACAGACAGGTTAACTGACAGGTTAACTGACAGGTATACTGACAGGTTAACTGACAGGTTAACTGACAGGTTAACTGACAGGTATACTGACAGGTTAACAGACAGGTTAACAGACAGGTTAACAGACAGGTTAACAGACAGGTTAACAGACAGGTATACTGACAGGTTAACAGACAGGTTAACAGACAGGTTAACAGACAGGTTAACAGACAGGTTAACAGACAGGTTAACAGACAGGTGAACAGACAGGTGAACAGACAGGTGAACAGACAGGTGAACAGACAGGTGAACAGACAGGTGAACAGACAGGTTAACTGACAGGTTAACTGACAGGTATACTGACAGGTATACTGACAGGTATACTGACAGGTTAACAGACAGGTTAACAGACAGGTTAACAGACAGGTTAACAGACAGGTTAACAGACAGGTTAACTGACAGGTTAACTGACAGGTTAACTGACAGGTATACTGACAGGTATACTGACAGGTATACTGACAGGTTAACAGACAGGTTAACAGACAGGTTAACAGACAGGTTAACAGGCGTGCAGAGCGGCTTTCTGGTCTGCTTTGGTCTCGCTCTGATGAGGTCAGTGTCACAGGAAAGGGCTTCTTTAATGAGATTAGGAGAGCAGGGCAGCAGACGAGAGAAAATGCTGCAGCTGCACAACACCTCTGAGACTGAGATGAGGGAGAGAGGGAGGTGTAGTAGTAGAGAAATGCAGAGAGGGAAAAACCCTCTTTTGTCAGGTTGAGAGAGCTGACAGGCCAACTTGTTCCCTTCCTAATCTTGTTTCAAACGTTATTTGTCACATGCGCCGAATACAACAAGTGTAGACCTTACCGTGAAATGCTGAATACAACAAGTGTAGACCTTACCGTGAAATGCTGAATACAACAAGTGTAGACCTTACTGTGAAATGCTGAATACAACAAGTAGACCTTACCGTGAAATGCTGAATACAACAAGTGTAGACCTTACCGTGAAATGCTGAATACAACAAGTGTAGACCTTACCGTGAAATGCTGAATACAACAAGTGTAGACCTTACCGTGAAATGCTGAATACAACAAGTGTAGACCTTACCGTGAAATGTTGAATGCAACAAGTGTAGACCTTACCGTGAAATGCTGAATACAACAAGTGTAGACCTTACCGTGAAATGCTGAATACAACAAGTGTAGACCTTACCGTGAAATGCTGAATACAACAAGTAGACCTTACCGTGAAATGCTGAATACAACAAGTGTAGACCTTACCGTGAAATGCTGAATACAACAAGTGTAGACCTTACCGTGAAATGCTGAATACAACAAGTGTAGACCTTACCGTGAAATGCTGAATACAACAAGTAGACCTTACCGTGAAATGCTTACTTACAAGCCCTTAACAAACAGTGCAGTTCAAGAAGAGTAACATTTTTTTTTTTTACTAAATAAACTAAAGTAAAACATATTTAAAAGTAACACAATAACGAGGCTATATACAGGGGGTACCGGTACCGAGTCAGTGTGTCGGGGTACAGGTTAGTCGAGGTAATTACTACATGTAGGTAGGGGTGAAGTGACTGTGCATAGATAATAAACATTGAGTAGCAGTAGTGTACAAAACAAATGGGGAGGGGGGTCAATGTAAATAGTCCAGGTGGCCATTTGATTAGCTGTTCATCAGTCTCATGGCTTGGGGGTAGAAGCTGTTAAGGAGCCTTTTGGTCCTCGACTTGGCGCTCCGGTACCGCTTGCCGTGTGGAGAGAACACAGTAGTGGGGGTGCGGGAGAACACAGTAGTGGGGGGGGGGGGACACAGTAGGGGGAGTTTAAGGAAGGCTATGTGTTGCACCTTGCCTCTCACGACCTCATCCCATCTGAAACTTTACTAGACCTCATCCCATCTGAAACTTTACTAGACCTCATCCCATCTGAAACTACTAGACCTCATCCTATCTGAAACTTTACTAGACCTCATCCCATCTGAAACTTTACTAGACCTCAATGTGCACACAAGACAATCTTAAGCCAGAGAGCAACGCACTGCAGTACTTAGCGGTCTTAAAACAACACATCCTGCATCTCACAGTACTTACCAGTCTTTAAACAACACAACCTGCATCTCACAGTACTTACCAGTCTTAAAACAACACGTCCTGCATCTCACAGTACTTACCAGTCTTTAAACAACACATCCTGCATCTCACAGTACTTACCAGTCTTAAAACAACACATCCTGCATCTCACAGAACTTACCAGTCTTTAAACAACACATCCTGCATCTCACAGAACTTACCAGTCTTTAAACAACACATCCTGCATCTCACAGAACTTACCAGTCTTTAAACAACACATCCTGCATCTCACAGAACTTACCAGTCTTTAAACAACACGTCCTGCATCTCACAGAACTTACCAGTCTTTAAACAACACATCCTGCATCTCACAGAACTTACCAGTCTTTAATCAACACATCCTGCATCTCACAGAACTTACCAGTCTTTAAACAACACATCCTGCATCTCACAGAACTTACCAGTCTTTAAACAACACATCCTGCATCTCACAGAACTTACCAGTCTTTAAACAACACATCCTGCATCTCACAGAACTTACCAGTCTTTAAACAACACATCCTGCATCTCACAGTACTTACCAGTCTTTAAACAACACATCCTGCATCTCACAGTACTTACCAGTCTTTAAACAACACATCCTGCATCTCACAGAACTTACCAGTCTTTAATCAACACATCCTGCATCTCACAGAACTTAGTGGAATTCTATTGGTGGGGGTAGCCCACAAGCAGTCTTATAATCACCCGTGAGTGAATGCACTTTTCAGATCAGTTCAGACTGCAGAGATGCGCGAGTGCACATTTGTTGATATGCTTTGCTAGTTATCAGCCCAGTTCTAGATAAGTATTGGTCAGCAATGGGGAGTTACTGCTTCCTACAAGAGAACACAACGTGGAGGCAATCTGTCCTTGAAAAAGCCGGTCAGGTAAAAAGCTTATGTCTTAATTAAAGGGGCAGTGTTGAATTTTGAGACAGGCTTGACTATGCAAATAAGCCAATAGGCAGAGGGATAGCCTCCGTTGCCTAATTGTTTGTATGGTAATAATCATTGTATTTTGTAAGTGGTTTCTTGCATCACACAATACAATACAATTTACAGTCACCCATTTGTCCCGTGGTGTTACATACCAAGTAAAACCTAATTTAATGAATATCAAGTCCTTCATAATGTAAAACCTTTTTCAAAAGTCTCGTGCAATGTAGACCTGCATTGAACACCACATATAGACTACCGTAGGCTATATAATAGAAATGAAAAGCTATTTCCAGGTGAAAGTGTTCTGTGATTTGTTGGTAGGGCTACATTGTGTTCAGATAGTAGCCAATAGGCTGTTGTGGCTGTCTAAAACTGTAATGGTACTGCCTCAGAGTTCACTGGAAACGAGCGCTGGAAGTTGCACAACATTCTCACAAGGTTAAAGTTTCCACTCACAAGACCAAAAATTAGCTCAGTGCCCCCCCCCCCCCCCCACAATAAAAAAAAAAAAGTGGGAACATTGCCTGGGTTGTGTTTATTAGGTTAAAAAAAACAGAAGAAAATGGACCAAAACAAGGAAGAGCTAGGCCTATCTGGACATGCCCATTTTCTGTTTTCCGTTGCATCTCCTACAGACGCTGTAGTGTAGTACACACTGGAGGGACAGTTCAAGGAGACGGGGGAACTAATCGGGGGAACTAATCGGGGGAACTGATCGGGGGAAACTGATCGGGGGAAACTAATCGGGGGAAACTAATCGGGGGAAACTGATCGGGGGAAACTGATCGGGGGAAACTGATCGGGGGGAACTGATCGGGGGAACTGGGGAAACTAATCGGGGGAACTAATCGGGGGAACTGGGGAAACTAATCGGGGGAACTAATTGGGGGAACTGGGAAACTAATCTGGGTAACTAATCTGCTCTGGTTCCTTAACTGGGGCTGGATTCACTGAATATTCTTAAGAAAGATTTTTACCAAGTTCCTAAGAAACTATGAATTCCTAAAAACATTGGAATTTACGGACTATCATAAAAAAAAAAAAAAAAATGTAAATAATGTTTTTTTCTTCGAATCGGGCCATGACCTTACAGAAGCTATTCTCTGGATGGATTGGCGTCAACCTCCCCCATCTTCATACACTGTAGGTTTTTATGTCAACACTTTTCTGTGCGTTCTCTCTCTCTCTCTCTCTCTCTCTCTTAATCTTCCTTCCTGATATATTCTGACACATCCTCCCTCGGTTCCTTGTTGAGTGTCTGTATGGTAAATAGCAAGCTACTCTAGCATGTGAAGGAGCCTTTCAGACAACCGATGGAAGTTTACATTAGTGTGTGTGTGTATATCGGTGTGAACATGTGAGAGGGTGGGGTATTGAAATCCAAGCTCTCAGAATGTCTACATTAGAGTTTGTGTGAGCCATGAGTCTTTGGCACATTCTAGATTAGTCACTGGAGAAAACCTATTGAACCCAGTTACACTACCAGTCACTGGTCTGTTCAGAAGTGTCCATTTTGCAGAGCCCGTTTGTTAACACATGTCCAGGGGTGGCATGGCCGATTTTAATTAGGGACGGTTTTAATTAGGGACGGTTTTAATTAGGGACGATTTCAATTGGGGACGATTTCAATTGGGGACGATTTCAATTGGGGACGATTTCAATTGGGGACGATTTCAATTGGGGACGATTTCAATTGGGGACGATTTTAATTGGGGACGATTTTCAAGTTTTCATAACAATCGGTTATCTGCATTTTTGTACCCCGATTATGGCCGATTACATTGCATTCCACGAGGAGACTGCGTGGCAGGCTGATGACTGACTACCTGTTACGTGAGTGCAGCAAGGAGCCAAGATAAGTGGCTAGCAAGGACTAAACTTATCTTATAAAAAACAATCAATCTTCACATAATCACTAGTTAACTACACATGGTTGATATTACTAGGTTAACTAGATAATTTATGAGGTGTTGGTCCAAAAGCCTCCTCTCCTTCCGAGGGATGTTGACTTGTTGTAAACTCTAGCCGCAGGGCCTCCACTGGAGCCTCAGGCGTGGAATGTGTTTATGGTATCCTGGAGGTCACAGGAGGTCACCGGAGGTCACAGGGAGTGTAGTGCTCATCGAAGGTTCTGCTAAGTTAGAGACATTAGCCTCTGATGTTTAATTAATTTTCTTCATAACGTCTGCCACGTGGTTTATTGTATAGCCTTGCTCTTTCATACGCTCTTCTTAAAGCGCTCTGTGATGTAGTGTCAGTTTGCAAATGTGTGTTTTTATTGCGCTACGTCGATTCGTACATGTCTACGCCTGATACTAGCCTACTTTAATGGTGTGGGAAGAGTGTGCCGGGTGTGTTCAATGTGAGGCATGCACTCCCGGCAAGCGGCAAATTTTTATGGCCTCCTACGCCCTTCCCTAAACCCCCACATATGTTGCGGTGCCTTTGAACCCTTTGAAGCTCTCCCCCTTTACACATCGCGGCTCAGCTCCCCTCTGTGGCCCCGGCCGGCCCCCCCCCCACTGCGTGTTCCAGAACATTTTCCCTCGACCCTCCCACAGGTTAACTGTGCTCAGCTTGAGGAATATTAAGCCGAGGGCCTTCGCTTCAGCCCTTTTCGTCTTTATTAAAACATGGCCGGTCACGAGCGACGCAGGACTAAGGAGTTTTAGTGGAGAAGTGAGGAGGTGAAGTTTGCTGATACTGTTACTTGGTACTGCCAGTATGTGTTAAATGGCCTTGAAGGGAGACTAATTGAATCCAGTGGCTGGCAGGACTTTCTGCCACTTTCCAAGTTTCTCCGGGCAGATGGGTTACATCCAGAAATGTGTCAATGATCTAAACAAGATGCAGCGTCAGTTGGGTCAGAGGACATGTGTGAGAGGGTGGGCTGTTGAAATCCAAGCTCTCAGAATGTCTACATTGGAGTTTGTGTGAGCCATGAGTCTGTACAAGATGCAGCGTCAGTTGGGTCAGAGGACGAGTCGGAAAGGGGAGGCGCGTCACCCGTACCGTCCCTGCTGTAGCCGCTTGCTGCCCTCGCTAAACATGAGCGTTGTAAACACAACATCCTACCTTGTGCGTTTGCTGCCTAGCTTGTGATGCTCCAGAGTCTGGGATTTTCTGAGACTACCGTCTTACTGCAATCTAACTGTCTAAGACAGCGACGTTAGTAACGGGGACACGGCTGGTGTTGTAACACTGAGGTGGGTTGGGGGTGTGCGGCACGTCTCGTTTCCAGGTTAAGCCACACGGACAGCCATGGACCATGTGACAGGTGTTTTACCCCCCTCTCCACCACCTCCCTGACATTCTTCCCTTTGAATTAGAACCCTCTCTAAATCCCCCTAAAAGGTCTTCTTTCCAAAGGGAAATCACAGGGAACACGGTCTACCTCGGGAGGAGCTGTGGCCAACATTCTTAATGATTCAGACTGATGACAGCCAGCGATGGACGGTGGGGAGGGCACAATGTGGGATTGTGGCTGTCTGGAATGGGAGGGGGGGGGGGGGGCTTGTTGGACATCATGAGGGACGGAGAAGGGCTCTCCTGGCACCACGGCTGAGCACACTGGAATCCACACTGGTTTCCTGCATGTAGTTTTCCCTGTCCTGTAAAACATCACTTGTTCATTCAGCCGTCCGTCAACCCACTCGATCAGTGGCAGGCATTGTGATTCAACAGACCGCGGAGGAGATGGAGGGAAAGCGAGAGAGAGAGAAAAAGAATCCACTCGAGTTCCAAGCATAACCTGTTCATTAGCCAAAGTAAGCGGCTTCGTAATTGACTGCTGTTTTTTTTTCTTTCCCGGAGCTCTTGGAGCAATTTGGAAAATAGTCTCGATTCCATTCGGAGGATGTTGAAACAGCCTCCACTAAGGGAAGGAATGAACACCCTTGCTTGAATGGCAGTAGCTATGGTTACCGTCAGGGCCTACGTATGGGGGAGAGTGGGTTAATTCCCCCCAGTGTTCCTACGCAGCACGATGGTACCGAGAGGATGAGAGAGATGAAGATGTTGTCTTAAGGTCTCTCTTTACGTAGTGTTGTCTGTCTTGTTGTGATGTGTGTTTTGTCCTATATTTATGTTGTATTTATTATTTTTAATCCCAGGCCCCCTCCCCCTCAGGAGGTCTTTTGCCTGTTCCTAGGCCGTCATTGTAAATAAGAATTTGTTCTTAACTGACTTGCCTGGTTAAATAAAGGTGAAGTAATACAAGACAGCAGGCTGGTAACAGGGCTTCTCCTCTGTCTGCCTCTACCCATTGTCTGGTGCATCGCTCCTCTTGACAGACACAGAGCATGACTGTTGTGGATGTTTGAGGAAGGCCCACCCCTCCCCCTTCTTCCTTCCTCCTTCTCTCCTTCACAATACAGACCACAGAGTCATTCTAGGAAGCATAGACTGGGCCCAAGTCCAAGGAAGAGGATGGGAGGGAGGAGGGTCAGCTCAACAAAACACTGCATCGCAGCCTTCTCTCTCTCTCTCTCTTGAAGGAAGACACAATTCTCAGGTCTTTGGATGAATATGGAAAAATAACATTTTTAACATTCCTCAGTTTCATCACGAGGCCGTGGCAGGCCGCCGAAGCCCCTGATAGGGTACACTTGTGTGTCTGAGTGTCTGTGTGTGTTTGAGTGCTATTCTTTAAATGTTCCTTTGACAATGTGAAGGTATTGAAAAGCACTTGCATTTCATGGTAGAAGTTCATTTCCATTTCACCAAGCAGACCACTTACTTTTAGCAAAACACAAAGCACATCCCCTATAAACTTGTTTTCACCTCCTGGGTGGTGCAGTGGTCTAGGGCACTGCATCGCAGTGCTAGCTGTGCCACCAGAGATTCTGGGTTCGAGCCCAGGCTCCGTCGCAGCCGGCCGCAACCGGGAGGCTCATGGGGCGGCGCACAATTGGCCTAGCGTCGTCTGAGTTAGGGAGATTTTGGCCGCTAGCGACTCCTGTGGCGGGCCGGGCGCAGTGTTTCCGGGCTTCCTGGTTGGATGCGCGTTGTGTCAAGAAGCAGTGCGGCTTGGTTGGGTTGTGTTTCGGAGGACGGGAGTTGCAGCGATGAGACAAGACAGTAACCAATTGGATACCACGAAAAAGGGGGTAAAAAAATTACTTCTGCGCGATCAAATTGATTCTCTTGCTTGATCCTGGATTTATTACTAATCTGTTTATGAAGCCAAATCTGACAAACACATTTATTTAATATCACCATTATTTCATCAAAGATTTGTCACCATCTGTCCCCTGAGGATAGGACTGTTCTCGTCTCCCTGAAGGGTCATAGGGCTGTGTTCTCGTCTCCCTGAAGGGTCATAGGGAGAAGACCATGTGATGAACTGCTGAGCCCTCCACTCCTCCCCATCTCTCTCTCTCTCTCTCTCTCTGTCTCTCTGTCTCTCTGTCTCTCTGTCTCTCTGTCTCTCTGTCTCTCTCTGTCTCTCTGTCTCTCTGTCTCTCTGTCTCTCTCTGTCTCTCTCTGTCTCTCTCTGTCTCTCTCTGTCTCTCTCTCTGTCTCTCTCTCTGTCTCTCTCTCTGTCTCTCTCTCTGTCTCTCTCTCTGTCTCTCTCTCTGTCTCTCTCTCTGTCTCTCTCTCTGTGTCTCTCTCTGTGTCTCTCTGTGTCTCTCTGTCTCTCTCTGTCTCTCTCTGTCTCTCTCTGTCTCTCTCTGTCTCTCTCTGTCTCTCTCTCTCGCTCTCTCTCTCTCGCTCTCTCTCGCTCTCTCTCTCGCTCTCTCTCTCTGTCTCTGTCTCTCTCTCTCTCTCTCTCTCTCTGTGGTTGTGGTGTAAGTGCTGGGATTCATCACAAGCAGAAGGTCCTGTATCTCCTACATGCCTGATTTGTTAGCGCAGAGAAGAAGTGGCAGGTAGTGCTCTTTCATCAGCACACCATCCTAGGTGACATTATCTGACTCCCATTCCCCGAGAGCACTGCCTGCCCTGAGGGGGAACGGTGGGAGGGAGGACAGTAGGAAGGAGGGAGGACAGTAGGAAGGAACGAGAGAGAGGAGGGCTTCTTATTTTTCTTCTTTCCCGAGGCGTTTAGGTGCCTGGTTGGGGCAGCACTGTGTCTGTTTCCATGCAGAGTTTCAGCTGTCGCTAGGATCCCGTTTATTTACCCATCGACAGATTTATCACCCTTCTGCAGATCGCCCTCACAGGGGTGGCTAATGGCACACCGCTCTTCACTGCCGCTCAGTTTACGCTTTGTGTCTGTATTTGCATGGTGTTTTTCTGTGTGTGTGTGTGTGTGTGTGTGTGTGTGTCTGCATTTGTATAGTGTTTTTCTGTGTGTGTGTCTGCATTTGTATGGGTTTTTCTGTGTGTGTCTGTCTGCATTTGTATAGTGTTTTTCTGTGTGTGTGTCTGCATTTGTATAGTGTTTTTCTGTGTGTGTCTGCATTTGTATAGTGTTTTTCTGTGTGTGTGTGTGTGTGCATTTGTATAGTGTTTTTCTGTGTGTGTGTGTGTGTGTGTGTCTGCATTTTTATAGTGTTTTTCTGTGTGTGTCTGCATTTGTATGGTGTTTTTCTGTGTGTGGATAGTGGGAAAGTGGTGGAGTAACTAGCTAGGCCTCCAGGCATTCACCACACAGTCCAGTAGATGGTTCTAAAGACCTGGAGGTCAGTCACCACACAGTCCAGTACATGGCTCTAAAGACCTGGAGGTCGGTCACCACACAGTCCAGTACATGGCTCTAAAGACCTGGAGGTCGGTCACCACACAGTCCAGTAGATGGTTCTAAAGACCTGGAGGTCAGTCACCACACAGTCCAGTACTTGGCTCTAAAGACCTGGAGGTTGGTCACCACACAGTCCAGTAGATGGTTCTAAAGACCTGGAGGTCGGTCACCACACAGTCCAGTACATGGCTCTAAAGACCTGGAGGTCGGTCACCACACAGTCCAGTACATGGCTCTAAAGACCTGGAGGTCGGTCACCACACAGTCCAGTAGATGGTTCTAAAGACCTGGAGGTCAGTCACCACACAGTCCAGTACATGGCTCTAAAGACCTGGAGGTCGGTCACCACACAGTCCAGTACATGGCTCTAAAGACCTGGAGGTCGGTCACCACACAGTCCAGTACATGGTTCTAAAGACCTGGAGGTCGGTCACCACACAGTCCAGTAGATGGTTCTAAAGACCTGGAGGTCGGTCACCACACAGTCCAGTACATGGTTCTAAAGACCTGGAGGTCGGTCACCACACAGTCCAGTAGATGGTTCTAAAGACCTGGAGGTCGGTCACCACACAGTCCAGTACATGGTTCTAGAGACCTGGAGGTCGGTCACCACACAGTCCAGTAGATGGTTCTAAAGACCTGGAGGTCGGTCATCACACAGTCCAGTAGATGGTTCTAAAGACCTGGAGGTCGGTCACCACACAGTCCAGTAGATGGTTCTAAAGACCTGGAGGTCGGTCACCACACAGTCCAGTAGATGGTTCTAAAGACCTGGAGGTCGGTCACCACACAGTCCAGTAGATGGTTCTAGAGACCTGGAGGTCGGTCACCACACAGTCCAGTACATGGTTCTAAAGACCTGGAGGTCGGTCACCACACAGTCCAGTACATGGTTCTAAAGACCTGGAGGTCGGTCACCACACAGTCCAGTACATGGTTCTAGAGACCTGGAGGTCGGTCACCACACAGTCCAGTACATGGCTCTAAAGACCTGGAGGTCGGTCACCACACAGTCCAGTAGATGGTTCTAAAGACCTGGAGGTTGGTCACCACACAGTCCAGTAGATGGTTCTAAAGACCTGGAGGTCGGTCACCACACAGTCCAGTAGATGGTTCTAAAGACCTGGAGGTCGGTCACCACACAGTCCAGTAGATGGTTCTAAAGACCTGGAGGTCGGTCACCACACAGTCCAGTACATGGTTCTAGAGACCTGGAGGTCGGTCACCACACAGTCCAGTAGATGGTTCTAAAGACCTGGAGGTCGGTCACCACACAGTCCAGTACATGGTTCTAAAGACCTGGAGGCCGGTCACCACACAGTCCAGTACATGGTTCTAAAGACCTGGAGGTCGGTCACCACACAGTCCAGTACATAGTTCTAGAGACCTGGAGGTCGGTCACCACACAGTCCAGTACATGGTTCTAGAGACCTGGAGGTCGGTCACCACACAGTCCAGTAGATGGTTCTAAAGACCTGGAGGTCGGTCACCACACAGTCCAGTACATGGCTCTAAAGACCTGGAGGTCGGTCACCACACAGTCCAGTACATGGTTCTAGAGACCTGGAGGTCGGTCACCACACAGTCCAGTACATGGTTCTAAAGTTGAGGTAGCCGTTTGACATGGCCTCCTGAAATGGAACTCTATTCTCGGTGTGAGAGGAGCGATGGTGTGAAAAGCACAGCAGGGTTTTAAAACAGCCAGCACTGGAGCATTCCGTGACCCCCGCTGAACTCCGGGCTTCAGCAAAGCAGGAGACATTAAAGGGGCTGTCTGCACAAAACCAAAAGGAAAGGTCAGTGACTGCCCTCTCAGCCCCTGGGCTCACTCACTGGCACCTAACTTCTCCTTTAAAAACAACATAGGGAGGGAGGGAGAGAGAGAGAGGGAGAGGGAGGGAGAGAAGGTTTTCATTTCCTTTTGTCTCTGTGCCCTGCAAATTGATCCTTTGGCTCAAAGTGAAATAGCTTAACTGCAGTATAAACAGACTGCCGCTGTTGCTCATAAGGACTAGGATTGGAGGAAATTGGCTGGTATTGGTAGCCCGACTGAGAAGGAGAGAAGGCATGGGAAGAAGAGCAGTGTTTTAAAGCCCACGCACTCACTGCAGCCGGCGCACTTGCATGACCAATACCAGAGGACATCAGCTCCAGAGCCGGCGGCCATTTCTCACAGAGCAGTCGCTGATTACTCTGGTGTGTGACTGTGTGTGTGTGTGTGTGTTTGAGCCTTCTGAGCAAGTTATCCAGGAAGCGTCAGAGAAATTGGGATGAGATGGCACCAGGGAAGCGTGCGACTTTGAAAGCCCGGCGTGCTGGGAACACGAGCCCCGACCGGATTCATTAATCAAAAACAGGACGTGGTGGGGGGGGGGCAGACTGTTGAACACGGAGCTTTTTGAGGTTCTTGGGTTACTCTGAGTACCACGATGGAGGGGGCCCCAGTGTGTGCTTCTACGGTCAATTTTATGCAAGTTGACCCGACCGATCTTGTCACACCATGTGAAGACTACTTCTGTCCTAAGGGTCTTGGTTGTTATGGCGATCGTAAATGGTACGGAACAGCTTCCTCCAATGCCAAATACACAGGCAAAGGATGTGGTCTGTGGTGCTTTAAAACACCACCTGGGTCCTCCACCTGGGTCCTCCACCTGGGTCCTCTCCTTCTCTCCCTCCATCCCCCCTTCTCGTCCTCTCCTTCTCTCCCTCCATCCCCCCTTCTCGTCCTCTCCTTCTCTCCCTCCATCCCCCCTTCTCGTCCTCTCCTTCTCTCCCTCCATCCCCCCTTCTCGTCCTCTCCTTCTCTCCCTCCATCCCCCCCTTCTCGTCCTCTCCTTCTCTCCCTCCATCCCCCCCTTCTCGTCCTCTCCCTCCATCCCCCCATTCTCGACCTCTACTTCTCTCCCTCCACCCCCCCTTCTCATCCTCTCCTTCTCTCCCTCCACCCCCCCTTCTCGTCCTCTCCTTCTCTCCCTCCATCCCCCTTCTCGTCCTCTCCCTCCATCCCCCCCTTCTTGTTCTCTCCTTCTCTCCCTCCATCCCCCCCTTCTCGTCCTCTCCCTCTATCCCCCCCTTCTCATCCTCTCCTTCTCTCCCTCCATCCCTCCCTTCTCGTCCTCTCCTTCTCTCCCTCCATCCCCCCTTCTCGTCCTCTCCTTCTCTCCCTCCATCCCCCCTTCTCGTCCTCTCCTTCTCTCCCTCCATCCCCCCTTCTCGTCCTCTCCTTCTCTCCCTCCATCCCCCCATTCTCGTCCTCTCCTTCTCTCCCTCCATCCCCCCTTCTCGTCCTCTCCTTCTCTCCCTCCATCCCCCCATTCTCGTCCTCTCCTTCTCTCCCTCCATCCCCCATTCTCGTCCTCTCCTTCTCTCCCTCCACCCCCCCTTCTTGTTCTCTCCTTCTCTCCCTCCATCCCCCCCTTCTCGTCCTCTCCCTCTATCCCCCCCTTCTCATCCTCTCCTTCTCTCCCTCCATCCCCCATTCTCGTCCTCTCCTTCTCTCCCTCCATCCCCCCATTCTCGTCCTCTCCTTCTCTCCCTCCATCCCCCATTCTCGTCCTCTCCTTCTCTCCCTCCACCCCCCCTTCTTGTTCTCTCCTTCTCTCCCTCCATCCCCCCCTTCTCGTCCTCTCCCTCTATCCCCCCCTTCTCATCCTCTCCTTCTCTCCCTCCATCCCCCCTTCTCGTTCTCTCCCTCCATCCCCCCCTCGTCCTCTCCCTCCATCCCTCTTTTCTCGTCCTCTCCTTCTCTCCCTCCATCCCTCCCTTCTCATCCTCTCCTTCTCTCCCTCCATCCCACCTCTCGTTGAGGAGCCCTAAATGTGTAAGGACACAGAGGAGAGGGGCTTTGTGAGTTTTAGGTTGGCACCCCAGCTGCCTCTGTCTGCTTACTGTATCTCTGTTACGTCTAGTGTTTTAATCAGGAAGTTACTGCAGGTCTCTCCTCTCTCTCTCTCTCACCCTCCATTCCTCCCTCCCTTCTCCCCTGTTCTCTCCTGTCTGTCACTCAGTGGGGGTGAAAGCGAGGGAGAGAGAGTTTGTCCTTTAAGCCTGATAGACAGCAGGGATTTGCATAGTGATTCTGTGTAGTCTGCTTGCCATCTCCATGACAGCAGCAGCAGCAGCAGCACAGGGGAGGAAGGCTCGCTGGTCGTTTTAATGTCCTTTCTGGCAGTTGTCTGCTTCAGACCCTATTCTTGTCAGTGCCGGCTCATCCCAACAACTCATATTAGGGGGGGCAGGCAGCTGAACTAAAGCATCCAGACTGTTGGTTCAATCCCTTGGCTGCTGGGAAGCAGTGTTCCCATTCCCCCCCCCCCCCGAGACATGCTGTAGAGCTCGTCGCGTGGTTAACGTTGAGTGACATCCCCCTGCTGATAACCGTGCCATCTCCGTGGATACAGCAGGTCACTAATGGTGATCTAGGGAGCGGCGGCTCTGACTGCCTGGTATGGAACTGACAGACACACTGAGATGAGATGGGGCCCCCGTGGCCCTGTGCCACAGCCTCTGTCTGACCCTGGCAAATGCATGGACGAGAAGCTCCCCTTACAGCCGCCGGACTCACTCTCTGTCCCTTGGGTAAATGGAGACACAGTAGATAACTGATTAGACAGGAGTGGCAGCGTTATGCATTCCCCAGTCGCCATCCTCATCCCTGAGTGTATGAGGAGGCAGGTATGATGTGGCGGACATTTTTAAGTGTTTTTTTAAATGTTTTTATTAAGTACTCGACTACCAGTCCATATACATTCCTGACTGCACTTTTGGCTTGCCACGTTTCCAAGATGGCCACCGCCTGGTTACCCTTTCAGAAAGCATATTGCAGTTTTAAGAAGGCGATGAGCGGGTGTGGATGGTGTGTAAGAGTTTTGGGTATGTGTAGGAGAATTAGAGGAGGCTCTGTCGGCTGGGCTGCTTTCTTCAAGGAGGGCAACCGCCCCTCCCTACAGGGACTTGCTGCAGAACAGGAAGTGCCAGCGAAGATGGAACCGATGCGGTCTATAAATAGCCTGGTGGTGGTGGCGTGTCCTCTCCTGGGAGGTGGCGCAGGCAAAAGCGGCAGCACGTTTGCTTGATTTGAATATGCAGTTAACTTAAAACAGCTTTCGTCCTGTCGCCAGGGCCACAGAGGCCCTCCTCTGTTCCCCTGTCCTCCTCTTCTACCCCTGGGAGAGAGCTGTTACAGGAGGCGGGGGAGAGTTCAGTGCTGCTCAGGGCTCACCTTGAGAAAGGAGCCTTCTTATGGCTTTGGACTCAGTATAGAGCTGCCTGTCTACTGTGTGTAGTGGCTTCTCGCTGTACATGAGCAGAGCTGCCTGTCTACTGTGTGTAGTGGCTTCTCGCTGTACATGAGGAGAGCTGCCTGTCTACTGTGTGTAGGGGCTTCTCGCTGTACATGAGGAGAGATGCCTGTCTACTGTGTGTAGTGGCTTCTCGCTGCACATGAGGAGAGCTGCCTGTCTACTGTGTGTAGTGGCTTCTCGCTGTACATGAGGAGAGCTGCCTGTCTACTGTGTGTAGGGGCTTCTCGCTGTACATGAGGAGAGCTGCCTGTCTACTGTGTGTAGTGGCTTCTCGCTGTACATGAGGAGAGCTGCCTGTCTACTGTGTGTAGTGGCTTCTCGCTGTACATGAGGAGAGCTGCCTGTCTACTGTGTGTAGGGGCTTCTCGCTGTACATGAGGAGAGATGCCTGTCTACTGTGTGTAGTGGCTTCTCGCTGTACATGAGGGGAGCTACCTGTCTACTGTGTGTAGTGGCTTCTCGCTGTACATGAGGAGTGCTGCCTGTCTACTGTGTGTAGGGGCTTCTCGCTGTACATGAGGAGAGCTGCCTTTCTACTGTGTGTAGTGGCTTCTCGCTGTACATGAGGAGAGCTGCCTGTCTACCGTGTGTAGTGGCTTCTCGCTGTACTTGAGGAGAGCTGCCTGTCTACTGTGTGTAGTGGCTTCTCGCTGTACATGAGGAGAGCTGCCTGTCTACTGTGTGTAGGGGCTTCTCGCTGTACATGAGGAGAGCTGCCTGTCTACTGTGTGTAGTGGCTTCTCGCTGTACATGAGGAGAGCGGTATCAGCCAGCCAGCGCCCTTCGGTGACCCTCCTAAAGGTAGATACAGTACACAAGGGAGTGTTTGGGGACTTTGTGCTCTGCAGAACTGAAAGGAAAGGTTATCCTTTCAGAGGACAGATAAGTGTTGGGTAGTTCCTCTCTCCGTGTGTGGGACCTAAAATCCCCCAAAGTCCCCACAAGGATAGTGAAACAAGGAAAATGATCCCCATGAGGACAAAGGCCATTTTAAGCTTAGGGGTTGGATTTAGGGCTAGAATTAGGGTTACGTTAGGGTTACGTTAGGGTTACGTTAGGAGTTTGGGTTACGTTTGGGTTACGTTAGGGGTTTGGGTTACGTTAGGGTTAGGGTTACGTTAGGGTTACGTTAAGGTTACATTAGGGGTTAGGGTTACGTTAGGGTTACGCTAGGGGTTAGGGTTACGTTAGGGGTTAGGGTTACGTTAGCGTTACGTTAGGGGTTAGGGTTACGTTAGGGTTACGTTAGGGGTTAGGGTTACGTTAGGGGTTAGGGTTACGTCAGGGGTTAGGGTTACATTAGGGGTTTGGTTTAGGGTTACGTTAGGGGTTAGGGTTACATTAGGGGTTAGGGTTACGTTAGGGGTTAGGGTTACATTAGGGGTTAGGGTTACGTTAGGGGTTAGGGTTACGTTAGGATTACGTTAGGGGTTAGGGTTACGTTAGGGTTACGTTAGGGTTACGTTAGGGGTTAGGGTTACATTAGGGGTTAGGGTTACGTTAGGGGTTTGGTTTAGGGTTACGTTAGGGGTTAGGGTTACATTAGGGTTACGTTAGGGTTACGTTAGGGGTTAGGGTTACGTTAGGGGTTAGGGTTACGTCAGGGGTTAGGGTTACGTTAGGGTTACGTTAGGGGTTAGGGTTACGTTAGGATTACGTTAGGGGTTAGGGTTACGTTAGGGTTACGTTAGGGTTACGTTAGGGGTTAGGGTTACGTTAGGGGTTAGGGTTACGTCAGGGGTTAGGGTTACGTTAGGGTTACGTTAGGGGTTAGGGTTACGTTAGGGTTACGTCAGGGGTTACGTTAGGGGTTAGGGTTACGTTAGGGGTTAGGGTTACATTAGGGGTTTGGGTTAGGGTTACGTCAGGGGTTAGGGTTACGTTAGGGGTTAGGGTTACGTTAGGGGTTAGGGTTACGTTAGGGGTTAGGGTTACATTAGGGGTTAGGGTTACGTTAGGGTTACGTTAGGGTTACGTTAGGGTTAATTTAGGGGTTAGGGTTACGTTAGGGGTTTGGGTTACGTTAGGGTTACGTTAGGGGTTTGGGTTACGTTAGGGGTTTGGGTTACGTTAGGGTTACGTTAGGGGTTTGGGTTACGTTAGGGGTTTGGGTTACGTTAGGGTTACGTTAGGGTTACGTTAGGGGTTAGGGTTACGTTAGGGTTACGTTAGGGGTTAGGGTTACGTTAAGGTTACGTTAGGGTTACGATTACGTTAGGGGTTAGGGTTACGTTAGGGTTACGTTAGGGTTACGATTACGTTAGGGGTTTGGGTTACGGTTACGTTAGGGGTTAGGGTTACCTTTAGGGGTTTGGGGAAAATATGATTTTGAATGGAAATTCATTTTAGATGGGAGAGAGAGAGAGAAGGGGAGAGAGAGAGAGAGTGAAGGGGAGAGAGAGTGAAGGGGAGAGAGAGAGAGAGTGAAGGGGAGAGAGAGAGAGAGTGAAGGGGAGAGAGAGAGAGAGAGTGAAGGGGAGAGAGAGAGAGAGAGTGAAGGGGAGAGAGAGAGAGAGAGAGAGAGAGAGTGAAGGGGAGAGAGAGAGAGAGAGAAGGGGAGAGAGAGAGAGAGTGAAGGGGAGAGAGAGAGAGAGTGAAGGGGAGAGAGAGAGAGAGAAGGGGAGAGAGAGAGAGAGAAGGGGAGAGAGAGAGAGAGAAGGGGAGAGAGAGAAAGAAGGGGAGAGAGAGAGAGAAGGGGAGAGAGAGAGAGAAGGGGAGAGATAGAGAAGGGGAGAGAGAGAGAGAAGGGGAGAGAGAGAGAGAAGGGGAGAGAGAGAGAGAAGGGGAGAGAGAGAGAGAAGGGGAGAGAGAGAGAGAAGGGGAGAGAGAGAGAGAGAAGGGGAGAGCGAGAGAGAAGGGGAGGGAGAGGGAGGGAGAGAGGGAGAGGGAGGGGGAGAGAGAGAGGGAGAGAGAAGGGGAGGGAGAGAGGGAGAGAGAGCGAGAAGGGGAGGGAGAGAGAAGGGGAGGGAGAGAGAAGGGGAGAGAGAGAGAGAGAAGGGGAGAGAGAGAGAAGGGGAGAGAGAGAGAAGGGGAGAGAGAGAGAGAGAAGGGGAGAGAGAGAGAGAGAAGGGGAGAGAGAGAGAGAGAGAAGGGGAGAGAGAGAGAGAGAGAAGGGGAGAGAGAGAGAGCGAGTGAAGGGGAGAGAGAGAGCGAGTGAAGGGGAGAGAGAGAGAGAGAGAGAGAGAAGGGGGGAGAGAGAGAGAGAGAGAAGGGGAGAAGGGGAGAGAGAGAGAGAGAGAGAGAAGGGAGGGGAGAGAGAGAGAGAGAAGGGGGGAGAGAGAGAAGGAGAGAGAGAGAGAGAGAAGGGGAGAGCGAGAGAGAAGGGGAGAGCGAGAGAGAAGGGGAGAGCGAGAGAGAAGGGGAGAGCGAGAGAGAAGGGGAGAGCGAGAGAGAAGGGGAGAGCGAGAGAGAAGGGGAGAGCGAGAGAGAAGGAGAGAGAGAGAAGGAGAGAGAGAAGGGGAGAGAGAGAAGGGGAGAGCGAGAGAGAGAGAAGGGGGGAGAGAGAGAGAGAGAGAGAGAGAGAGAGAAGGGGAGAGAGAGAGAGAGATAATGCAATGCTAGCTAGGGTGATACAAGGTCTTACATCCTTGAAGCGACTGTACTAGAGCATGATGGTAGTCAGCTCTCCACAGCCCTCTCCTCCCCTGTGGGCACTTCCCTTTCCCTACTCCTCTCTGACCGTTGTTACTCCCACACTAAAAAGTACATTTCTAATTGAGTTTATTTAATTAGGCTAGATATCATTTGAACTGAAGTCCAAAGTTGTTGCACAACTACTTATGCAAGTTTGTGTGTAGGCCGTTCTAGCAGTCAAAGATGGAGTGTTCTTTAATCCAATGCTTTGCTTATTTGCTCTGTTTTTTTGGAGCATCGCTCTGGCTTTGTCCCTTCCAGATCTGCTCTGTAATATTTAGACCTTGGCTGTGATGTGTTTGGTCATCATATCTGTATGAAACACCTCTGGCCCAGTCCAGCATTGTGTAAACTCTAAACAACACCTCCACCAGGGGAGAACAGTAAACACTAAACAACAACTCCGCCAGGGGAGAACAGTGGTTGTTGAGAATAAATAATCCCATCAGGGCTTGCTAGCTGGGGCATTGTTTACAGTGTTTACTGGTCTCTCTATGCGGAGGTGTTGTTTACAGTGTTTATTGTTCTCCTCTGGCAGAGGTGTTGTTTACAGTGTTTACTGGTCTCTCTATGCGGAGGTGTTGTTTACAGTGTTTACTGGTCTCTCCTGGCGGAGGTGTTGTTTACAGTGTTTACTGGTCTCTCTATGCGGAGGTGTTGTTTACAGTGTTTACTGGTCTCTCCTGGCGGAGGTGTTGTTTACAGTGTTTACTGGTCTCTCCTGGCGGAGGTGTTGTTTACAGTGTTTACTGGTCTCTCCTGGCGGAGGTGTTGTTTACAGTGTTTACTGGTCTCTCTATGCGGAGGTGTTGTTTACAGTGTTTACTGGTCTCTCCTGGCGGAGGTGTTGTTTACAGTGTTTACTGGTCTCTCCTGGCGGAGGTGTTGTTTACAGTGTTTACTGGTCTCTCCTGGCGGAGGTATTGTTTACAGTGTTTATTGGTCTCTCCTGGAAGAGGTGTTGTTTACTGTGTTTACTGTTCTCCCCTGGCGGAGGTGTTGTTTAGTGTTTACTGTTCTCCTCTGACAGAGGTTTTGTTTAGTGTTTACTGGTCTCCCCTGGCAGAGGTGTTGTTTACAGTGTTTACTGGTCTCTCCTGGAAGAGGTGTTGTTTACTGTGTTTACTGTTCTCCCCTGGCGGAGGTGTTTACAGTGTTTTTTGTTCTCTCCAGGCGGAGATGCAAACACTGTAAGGGGGAGAACAGTAGAGGTAGTGAGCTATTTTTTAGGGCTCACCAGTCAAATGAAAATAAATGTTAATGGTCACATGCGCCGAATACAACGGGTGTGACCTTACAGTGAAATGCTTGCTTACGGGCCCCTAACCAACAATGCAGTTACAAAAAAATGAATAACAATAATAAATAAAAGTAACAAGTAATTAAAGAGCAGCAGTAAAATAACAATAGCGAGACTATAAACAGGGGGTACCGGTACAGTCAATGTGCGGGGCACTGGTTAGTCGAGGTAATTGAGGTAATATGTACATGTAGGTAGAGTTATTAAATTGACTCTGCATAGATAATAAACAAAGAGTAGCAGCAGCGTAGAAGGGAGGGGGGGCAGGCAATGGTCTGGGTAGCCATTTGATTAGCTGTTCAGGAGTCTTATGGCTTGGGGGGGTAGAAGCTGTTTAGAAGCCTCTTGGACCTAGACTTGGTGCTCCGGTACCGCTTGCTGTGCGGTACTGTAGCAGAGAGAACAGTCTATGACTAGGGTGGCTGGAGTCTTTGACAATTTTTAGGGCCTTCTTCTGACACCGCCTGGTATAGATGTCCTGGATGGCACGAAGCTTGGCCCCAGTGATGTACTGGGCCGTATCGCGGTCGGAGGCAGAGCAGTTGCCATACCAGGCAGTGAAGCAACCCGTCAGGGTGCTATCGATGGTGCAGCTGTAGAACCTTTTGAGGATCTGAGGACCCATTCCAAATCTTTTCAGTCTCCTGTTTTGTCGTGCCCTCTTCACGACTGTCTTTATGTTCTTGGACGATGTTAGTTTGTTGATGTGGACACCAACGAATTTAAAGCTCTCAACCTGCTCCACCCCTCGATTAGAATGGGGGCGTGCTCAGTCTTCCTTTTCCTGTAGTCCACAATCATCAAATCAAATCAAATCAAATGTATTTATATAGCCCTTCGTACATCAGCTGATATCTCAAAGTGCTGTACAGAAACCCAGCCTAAAACCCCAAAACAGCAAGCAATGCAGGTGTAGAAGCACGGTGGCTAGGAAAAACTCCCTAGAAAGGCCAAAACCTAGGAAGAAACCTAGAGAGGAACCAGACTATGTGGGGTGGCCAGTCCTCTTCTGGCTGTGCCGGGTGGAGATTATAACAAAACATGGTCAAGATGTTCAAATGTTCATAAATGACCAGCATGGTCGAATAATAATAAGGCAGAATAGTTGAAACTGGAGCAGCATCACAGCCAGGTGGACTGGGGACAGCAAGGAGTCATCATGTCAGGTATTCCTGGGGCATGGTCCTAGGGCTCAGGTCCTCCGAGAGAGAGAAAGAAAGAGAGAATTAGAGAGAGCATATGTGGGATGGCCAGTCCTCTTCTGGCTGTGCCGGGTGGAGATTATAACAGAACATGGCCAAGATGTTCAAATGTTCATAAACGACCAGCATGGTCGAATAATAATAAGGCAGAATAAGGCAGCTCAGGCCCTCCGAGAGAGAGAAAGAGAGAAGGAGAGAATTAGAGAACGCACACTTAGATTCACACAGGACACCGAATAGGACAGGAGAAGTACTCCAGATATAACAAACTGACCCTAGCCCCCCGACACATAAACTACTGCAGCATAAATACTGGAAATCATCTCCTTTGCCTTGATCACGTTGAGGGAGAGGTTGTTGTCCTGGCACCACACGGCCAGGTCTCTGACCTCCTCCCTATAGGCTGTCTCGTCGTTGTCGGTGATCAGGCCTACCACTGTTGTCATCGGCAAACGTAATGATGGTGTTGGAGTCATGCCTGGCCGTGCAGTCATGAATGAACCAGGAGGGATTCTGTTTTGAGGATCAGCGTGCCGGATGTGTTATCTACCCTTACCAGCTGGGGGCTGCCCGTCAGGAAGTCCAGGATCCAATTGCAGATGGAGGTGTTTAATCCCACGTCCTTAGTCTGCCTCGGGTTTAGGGCTCAGCAGACTGCCTCGGGCTTAGGGCTCAGCAGTCTCTCGGCCTTAGGGCTCAGCAGTCTGCCTCGGGCTTAGGGCTCAGCAGTCTCTCTCGGCCTTAGGGCTCAGCAGTCTGCCTCGGGCTTAGGGCTCAGCAGTCTCTCGGCCTTAGGGCTCAGCAGTCTGCCTCGGGCTTAGGGCTCAGCAGTCTCTCTCGGCCTTAGGGCTCAGCAGTCTGCCTCGGGCTTAGGGCTCAGCAGTCTCTCGGCCTTAGGGCTCAGCAGTCTGCCTCGGGCTTAGGGCTCAGCAGTCTGCCTCGGGGGCTGCAGAGATAAAGGCATGACTAAGCAGTGGGGAGAGAAGAGATGTACAGGCTCTGCACTGCTTATCTGGATCTTTGTGCAGCCCGGCCCATCTCTCTGACTGAGCTCTCCAGTCGGTGACCTTGACAAGAGTGTGGATTATTATTGTAATACATACCGCTCTGGTGGAATGGCCAGAGGGAGGGGAGGAGAAGGCGGGAAGAAGAGAGAGAGAGAGAGGGAAGGAGAGTGATGGGAGGGCGCGAGGGGGATTTCCGGTATTTTCCACAGCACAGATGGGACTTTGTTGGAGCATGTAGTGAGAAGACGGGTCAGGTGAGAGCAGCAGCTCGATCTCTCAGTTGGGTGTCCCCGGAACTGTTTACTACGACTTCACCACGGCCACAGCGGCAGCCATGTTGTTTTCCTCAGTCTACTCGTCCAGCGTTTGGATTTGTTCAAGGGAAGCCTGGGAGTTGTGTTTTTAGGATGGGGCTTGACTGAGGCACTGTGTGTGTGCCTGACATTCCTTTGGCTTAACTCCCCAGCAACAGAGCTAACACCCTTTTTCTTAGTTTTTTAATTTTTTAACTTCAAGAATCTTCAAAATGTAAGTGCTGTGTTGTTTTTGCTACTCTAGGAAAAAGGATTTTGTACAGTACTGAGGTTGGATTTCCAGGCGAGTGAAAGTACACCCCCAGAGGTGTATGTGTGTACAAAATAAGCTCAGACTTTCCTATGTGGAAGACTTGACCAGTTTTGGTTGGTTGCTGGGGGGGGGGGGGGCTTCGTATTTTGGTCTCCTCCCATTACCTCCCGAAACACAATAGTAGGCTGAGTCCCCAAGCCAGCCAACCCACATCAGAAGTGTTCAAGGGGGGAGGGGCAGAGCAGATGAGCCAAGCGAGGGGAGAAGGGTATCAGCTAGGCTTGAGACCAGAGAATACAGTGTAAACCTGCTGGCCAGCCAAGTCCACACAGGAAGCTACTGCTGCAGTCAACCCTGTCCCTGTCCTTTTAATACACTGAGCTGCCACTTACTCTCTCAGATAGCAGCACGATCTCAATCGGCTGTCCCTCAGAGGAAGGAGACGGGCAAGTGGGTGGAAGAACGTTTTTTTTTTTGTTATTTTTTTTATTCAGAATATGTAGTCAGTCAGTGGACACAAAGCCATGATTACACTTCCGTGTGGACAGAATAGACGCTAAGCCATCCGTCAAACTCTTGTGCAGTTATCAGGCGATCTAAGGTCTTTTTCAGCTTGCTCTGCTACCTTCTGGTTTCATGCAGGCTCCTGCCCCTGAATACTGATTAGCCGGGAGGCTTTTTTTTCTCTCTCTCTCTCTCTCGTTCTCTTGCTCTCCGCGAAACACTATCTTGATTGTGATGCCGTCTGTAGAAAAGCTTTTCCTCCCTGCTGTCTCTGGTGTAAAGGTCATGTTACACCCAGCAGTCCTGGCTGTGTTGTCAGGGAACACAAATACTTCTTGGTGGGTTAACTCTCTCTCTCTCGCTCTCTCTCGCTCTCCGATTGTCCTTTTTCATGCATGGGCTAAACAGAGTCATTGGAGGTGGAGCTGGCAGCGATCATCAAGGCTGAAACTAGGGCAAGCAGAGGGAAATGTAACCTGAACTCCATGCTGAACCAAAGAGCACAGCCTCCCAGTGAGTAGAGGAGAACTATCTGTCGTAGTCTCGGTGGACTAGCTCGTGACTGCCCTGCTGCACACGCAACACAGCGTCTTTTCCACTGTGTTTTTAGATGGGCAGAATGTAGGCGTTTACAGTGTCTCGTGAAAACAGGGTCCTGCAACACAGCTGTTTAACCCAGGCCTGAGAGCGTTAAATTGAGGCTTTGCTTCCATTTCCTGTTTTTTATTTATTTATTCATTTTTTTTCTGCATACCTCAACTGCTTGGGAAACACATTCGTAAAAGCACACTCATAATCGGTCAACCTGAGCCGTGCTCCGCTGCCTGAGCTTTGAACTCTGAACGGAGCCCGTTGTTGTCTGACGTCTGTTAGCAGAGTGTACCAGTAGGCTGTGGCCATTCATGATGCCTCAACCCACAGAGACGAGGCTAGAGACGCTGAAATCGACGACATAGAGATGCAGGTAGCTTGATACGGTCTAGTGTAATGGAACAAAAGATAGCTGTCGTAATGACTCCCTAGCCGCAGTGATAAGAACGGTATAATTGCATCCAGGCTAGCATTGTCTCACTAACAAGCTGCTGCTTCAGACTGTTTTGTTCAACTAGTAGTTGGCAGTTTTTTTTTCAGCCACTGGCTATATCTCAACATTTTAACAATGCTCTCTCTTTCTCTCACCTCTGTGTTGTCGTGTGCCTCCTACTCAGTCAAGGCCTCTGCTGATTTGTTGATACCAGGCTATTGGCTGCTTTCAAAATGCAGGTGGCATTGGGGTTACCACCACTCTTCGCTTCCTCTGTCACACTCACTCACACACCAACAATTGAATTGTCATCGCCACTGACAGTAGATACAGGCATCTCTTTTGTTAAGCTTCTTCTGTGGCAGCAGGACCCAGGGAATGGCTTCTTAAGGTAAGGCCTAGTGAATAGTCTCTTAGTAAGGTAAGGCCTAGTGAATAGTCTCTTAGTAAGGTAAGGCCTAGTGAATAGTTTCTTAGTAAGGTAAGGCCTAGTGAATAGTCTCTTAGTAAGGTAAGGCCTATTGAATAGCGATAAGGCTATTGTCTTTTAATTCAAATCTGATTTTCGTTTATCATTAGCCTCTTTATGAAAACATTTTATGAAAACATTTTCATTTCCCTTTCACAAGGGCTTCTTGATTGAAATGGCTGGAGACTTTTGATTGTGTTTCATTGAGTTGGCTACAGTAGCCTAGCAGTTTTCGTTGAGTTGGCTACAGTAGCCTAGCAGTTTTAGTTGAGTTGGCTACAGTAGCCTAACAGTTTTAGTTGAGTTGGCTACAGTAGCCTAGCAGTTTTAGTTGAGTTGGCTACAGTAGCCTAACAGTTTTAGTTGAGTTGGCTACAGTAGCCTAACAGTTTTCATTGAGTTGGCTACAGTAGCCTAGCAGTTTTTGTTGAGTTGGCTACAGTAGCCTAGCAGTTTTCGTTGAGTTGGCTACAGTAGCCTAGCAGTTTTCGTTGAGTTGGCTACAGTAGCCTAGCAGTTGTCGTTGTGTTGGCTACCCTAACAGTTTTCATTGAGTTGGCTACAGTAGCCTAGCAGTTTTCATTGAGTTGGCTACATTAGCCTAACAGTTTTCGTTGAGTTGGCTACAGTAGCCTAACAGTTTTAGTTGAGTTGGCTACAGTAGCCTAACAGTTTTAGTTGAGTTGGCTACAGTAGCCTAGCAGTTTTCGTTGTTGGCTACAGTAGCCTAGCAGTTTTCGTTGTGTTGGCTACAGTAGCCTAGCAGTTTTCGTTGTGTTGGCTACAGTAGCCTAGCAGTTGTCGTTGTGTTGGCTATCCTAGCAGTTTTCATTGAGTTGGCTACATTAGCCTAACAGTTTTCGTTGAGTTGGCTACAGTAGCCTAGCAGTTGTCGTTGTGTTGGCTACCCAAGCAGTTTTCATTGAGTTGGCTACAGTAGCCTAACAGTTTTCATTGAGTTGGCAACAGTAGCCTAGCAGTTCTATTTTTGTTTCACTTCCTCATTGATGTTGGTAGGATGTGAGAGAACTTGGCGGAGAGTCTCTTTCCTCTTAGCAACAGGTGAATAGCTGTCTGGGGCTGTTGCTAAGGGCCGGGGTCCTCTGAGCTGTCTACCTCAATATGCCTCTCCCTTGGGGGGGGGGGGGGGGGGGGGCTGTTTTGTAAACCCCTCTCTCCTCACTTACAAAAAAAATGGGTCACTGAAGAATACCCCTGTTCTTTCTGGTGATGGCTTAGTCATTGAACATGCAACTTGGTACAGTTGTACATATGCATAGTATAATTTTTTTGGGGTATTCAGAATCTGACTTCTATTGTGTTCCTGTTACCATTTTGGACTCCCGAGTGGCTCAGCGGTCTAAAGCACTGGATCTCAGTGATAGAGGCGTCACTACAGACCCTGGTTCGATTCCAGGCTGTATCACAACCGGCCGTGATTGGGACGTCCCATAGGACGGCGTACAATTGGCCCGGCGTCGTCCGGATTTGGCCGGGGTAGGCCCTCATTATAAATAAGAATGTGTTCTTAAACTGACTTGTCTAGTTAAATAAAGGTTACATTAAAATAAAACTGTAATTTGTTTATATCCAACTCTTGTCAGACGGGGCTCTCTGAGTTGAGTCAGTAATGGTTAAAGGGTCAATCAGCAGTTGCTACATGTATTTCTGGGATTTAAATGAATGACATGTAGGACTATTCATCTAGATTGTTGAAGAATAGAACTTATAAATGCCCTTTAAGTTCAGCTGTCGTATCCCATCAGAACCCAAAATATAAGCTTGTTTTACTGGTGGGGATAATAGTTTGTTGTTGTTTCATGTGCTGATTTACACTTTTAAGAGGGGTGTGTTGAAGGTGCCATAGAATTAGGACATAGAATACTATAATATAGATTTGTAATTGAATAGGATTTCTATGGTTGACTCTGTAGGAGACGGTGTGATTTGAATTAGCCGGGGGCGTAGCTCATGCTGTTGACTAGCAGGATGCTCTGCGTGTGAACTGTAGAACAAAGGTTTCTTTGGTGGCCCGGGCTGCACAAACCTGTCAGCCATTTCCGCCCACAACTCTCACCTGTTACTTTCTGTGGTCTGCTTTTCCCACACTCGTACTCTAAACACCAACCGATCATTACCTCACACAAGGCCTAGTCAATACAAACCTTAAATGGGATTTTAAAGAAGTGGTTGTCGAACAAATGGGTCTCTAGGTCTTTTGTGGGATAATGTTAACTAGGTTTCTGTTAAACCGTGCTTTTTTTTAAAAACGTGACAGTCTCTCTGTGCTCTGTCTGCAGCCCCCGCTGTGGGGCGGCAGGGTAGCCTAGTGGTTAGAGCGTTGGACTAGTAACCGGAAGGTTGCAAGATCGTATCCCCTGAGCTGACAAGGTAAAAATCTGTCATTCTACCCCCTGAACAAGGCAGTTAACCCACTGTTCCTAGGCCGTCATTGTAAATAAAAATTAGTTCTTAACTGACTTGCCAGGTTAAATAAAGATGAAATAAAAATAAGTCACTCATCATCCGTTAGAGTGCCCGAGAACACTGTACCTGTGAAAACATGTGGGTTTGTTTAAAGTTATATCCAAGTGGAAGGACAGAAAAGGGGTCTAAGGCCTGCTGTGTATAATTGTGGGATGCATGTTTGAAGAGGCTTTTAGCTGGCAAGCATCGTCTTCTTTTAAATATGTTTTTTTTCTGTCCTCTGGAATAAACTGCCTTCTCTGTGAATCTAGGTTACAAGGGGGGGGGTGGGGGGGGGGGGGGCTCAGTGTAGCGTTTAATGATTCTCCACTTTTGTCTGAGGTTTTTAGTCCAGAAAACACAGCTTGTCATTTAAAAGTCCACACTTGGTCACAGGAAACTGGCAGTTTTTTAAAATTCCCCTGTGTCGTTTGGTTTTGAAAGTGCTTTGAGGCTTGTTTCGTGTGAGCCTGGGGAGGTGGGAAGCCTTGGAACATCAGTGGCGAGCAGAGGTGTCCTGCCCCCTTCAGAATTATTATATATATATATATATATATACATATATATTGGGTAGTACTACTAGCCACCTAGCTATGTTATGAAGTTGGCGTTAAGCCTCCAGTGTGGTCACCAGTCTTCCAGGACCCAGGAAAACTCAAATTACAGGCAGCTTTGGGTTTCCATCAATCAGATTCTCAATCCTTCTCTAATTATAGGCAAAGGCAGTAAGTGCCCGATTTGTTTTGCAACCCCCGTGGGTATGGCCTTGTTGAGAATGTTCTGGTCTGGTGCCGGCTAGAGCTCAACATAAACCGTGTAACCACTCACAACCATAACAGACTGCTCTTTCCCCTGTTTGTGCCCAGACTGGTTGGGAAAGTAGTAGTTTTTTTTTTTTACAGATCATTGTCTAGGCTGTTGACCATATTGATTCTTCTATTGACTCTTCTTATCGGAGGATCAATGGCGGCGCACAGCATTGACTGTTGTGAAGGCTACTTCTTCTCGGAATGTTCTATGGTCAAAAGTCTGTTTTGAACATCGGAACTAACATCACAGTGTGGTCCAGTCTGTCCTGTCCACATCTCTGGATTGTGTGTTTGTCAAATGTTATTTTTGTGTCTAGTTGATTGGCTGTGTGTGAATGGTGTCCAATAGGAGCTGTGTCAGGTCTAGTCCTTTCATCTGCTCTCTGAGTGCATGACTCATTACTTCTTCCCCATTGGAGCAATGTTCCCTCTAAATGTTTACGGCACTGAGCAAATTTCAGGTCTTCTGAGTGCAAACTTGAACGTTGTGAAAATTCTGTGCAACTTCCAGCGTGCGTTTACTGTGAACACTGAGGCTGTAGCTGCTTTAAGTTACAGTTTTACTGTGAACACTGATGCTGTAGCTGCTTTTAGTTACAGTTTTACTGTCAACACTGAGGCTGTAGCTGCTTTAAGTTACAGTTTTACTGTCAACACTGAGGCTGTAGCTGCTTTAAGGTACAGTTTTACTGTCAACACTGATGCTGTAGCCGCTTCAGGTTACAGTTTTAACAGTGGCCAAGTAGGCTACTGTGGCTATTTGATCATAATATAGGCCTACCAGAATGGTCTACCTTCAAAAACAATGTAGAAAATGCATCCCATAACATTTTAACATGTTCTATCATTCAGCCTACAGTAGCAGCCAATGTGTGGTGTTCAATGTCGGTCTACATTCCTTGAGACTTTTGAAAAAAAACATTAAAGTCTTGAAATTAACTGGGCTAATAACTCACTAAGTGGCAAATGATATGAACAAAATGTGCACACGTGGCTACATGCAGCTCTCCCTTTAATCTCAAAACAAGTGCATCTACTCACGACCGCTCATGCTGTAAACATGGTCCAGTTCAACGTAAATGGCACAGATCCATATATGGCAGTAGTCTATTTGCATATACTCCTACCGCAGCTCTGATTGGTTATGCCACACCGGTCTGTAGAGTACGGCTGAGTCTTGCGCAATAGAATCCTACTTTGATGCGTTCTGCCTACAACAACATCTCTTGCATAGTTTGTTTTCTTTCATTATGTTGCATTGAAAGTGGCTAATATTGTGTTGATTCGATCACAATCGCCACAGTAAAGGGAACCGTTGATAGTGTTAACTAACAGGGAAAACTCTAGAAAGTTGAACTTTCTCATGCTTCTCTTCTTGGGCTGATATTTGTTTTGCGCTCTGGGTGACAGTCCCTGGGGAACATTGCTGTTGGTTAATGGGCACAGATTTATACAGTATCGCCACAGCACAGTGATTAATTGCACCGTGTCCTGCAGCGTAGAGCGTCTATGTAAAATGGCAGCCCCCTGATTCGTACTGTGGCACTGCTAGCGCAAACATTTGCTGTGAATAAATTGTCTACCTTTTGATGTGGATAAAATTATGTAGGTTTATAATGTTTGACATGCACAGCACGGACATATTCTAGATTTCAAATCAAGTGGTAGTTGCCACATGCGCCCAATACACACAGGTAGACCTTACCGTGAAATGCTTCTGTACAAGCCCTTAACTAACAATGCAGTTCGAGAAATAGAGGTAAGAAAATAATTACAAAATAAAATTAATGAATGAATAAAAAAGTAACACAAAATGACATATTAACAAGGCTATACATAACAATAATGGGGTACCGGTACCGAGTCAGTGTGTCGGGGTACAGGTTAGTCGAGGTAATTACTACATGCAGGTAGGGGTGAAGTGACTGTGCATAGATAATAAACATTGAGTAGCAGTAGTGTACAAAACAAATGGGGAGGGGGGTCAATGTAAATAGTCCAGGTGGCCATTTTATTAATTGTTCATCAGTCTTATGGCTTGGAGGTAGAAGCTGTTAAGGAGCTTTTTGGTCCTAGACGTGGCGCTCCGGTACCGCTTGCCGTGCGGTAGCATAGACCGTTCTCTATGACTTGGGTGACTGGAGTGGACTTTAGGCAACACAGCTAAAGCCTGTGTTACCCAGGACATCTGCTAAACCAATACACCCTCAGTAACGCCAAAATGTGCACACGTGGCTACATGCAGCTCTCCCTTTAATCTCAAAACAAGTGCATCTACTCACGACCGCTCATGCTGTAAACATGGTCCAGTTCAACGTAAATGGCACAGATCCATATATGGCAGTAGTCTATTTGCATATACTCCTACCGCAGCTCTGATTGGTTATGCCACACCGGTCTGTGTAGAGTACGGCTAGGTGAACGACTTATGGCGACTAGTGTGAAAGTGTTCTGGTTTTATGACGAGAAGCCATAGTCCTGCTCTTTTTTTATATTTATATTTATAACTTTTTTTATTTAATTTTAATCTTAAACATGTTGAGAAGTCTGGCTTTTTCTGCCATTTGTTTCATAAAAGGGTACATTATCAAGCCTTTGGTCTCTATCAAAGTGGCAAATGCCATTTGGGGATGTTGACATCACAAGGAATCTTCTCTGAATTGTCTCAACTTTTAAGTCCTCAGTTCCTGCTTGTTTACATAGTTGGGATTAGAGCTCCTAACCTGAAAGGCTGCTTAGAGGTACATCTAAACATAGCGTGAGATTAGTTAAACTGTGTCCACACCAACTGGGTTAAGTTGAAAGGTCACGAGTGATTGATGGAAGATGGACTTTGCTCCACTCAGTTCAACGCCACGCTATTTCTGTGCAATTGGAGAGATTGAGGAAGGTGTCTCTTTTCAGTCATTAGTGTTGGCGTTTCAAATACTGTCCTCAAGAAGAAGAAAAGGGAAGATCCTTAAATAGATTACCGTCGTTGTGTTAGCGTTCAGGTAGTAAAGTGAATAGATTACCGTCGTTGTGTTAGCGTTCAGGTAGTAAAGTGAATAGATTACCATCGTTGTGTTAGCGTTCAGCTAGTAAAGTGAATAGATTACCGTCGTTGTGTTAGCGTTCAGCTAGTAAAGTGAATAGATTACCGTCGTTGTGTTAGCGTTCAGCTAGTAAAGTGAATAGATTACCGTCGTTGTGTTAGCGTTCAGGTAGTAAAGTGAATAGATTACCGTCGTTGTGTTAGCGTTCAGCTAGTAAAGTGAATAGATTACCGTCGTTGTGTTAGCGTTCAGCTAGTAAAGTGAATAGATTACCGTCGTTGTGTTAGCGTTCAGGTAGTAAAGTGAATAGATTACCGTCGTTGTGTTAGCGTTCAGCTAGTAAAGTGAATAGATTACCGTCGTTGTGTTAGCGTTCAGCTAGTAAAGTGAATAGATTACCGTCGTTGTGTTAGCGTTCAGGTAGTAAAGTGAATAGATTACCGTCGTTGTGTTAGCGTTCAGGTAGTAAAGTGAATAGATTACCGTCGTTGTGTTAGCGTTCAGGTAGTAAAGTGAATAGATTAGTCATTGTGTTAGCGTTCAGGTAGTAAAGTGAATAGATTACAGTCATTGTGTTAGTGTTCAGGTAGTAAAGTGAATAGATTAGTCATTGTGTTAGAGTTCAGGTAGTAAAGTGAATAGATTAGTCATTGTGTTAGCGTTCAGGTAGTAAGTGAATAGCTTAGTCATTGTGGTAGCATTCAGGTAGTAAGTGAATAGATTAGTCATTGTGTTAACATTCAGGTAGTAAGTGAATAGATTACAGCCATTGTGTTAACATTCAGGTAGTAAGTGAATAGATTAGTCATTGTGTTAACATTCAGGTAGTAAGTGAATAGATTACAGCCATTGTGTTATCATTCATGTAGTAACGTTTGATTAAATGCGCCAAATACAACAGGTGTAGACTTTAATGTGAAAAGCTTACCTACGAGGGCTTTCACAACAATGCAGAGATAACAAGAAAATGTCATTTAATTATTATTATATTTTTTAATTGTGACACAATAAATAACAATAACAGGCGTTTTACTACCTGGGTCAGTTAGTGGCAGGGTCAGAGATGGGGGAGGTCACTGTAAGGTTAAAGGTTGAGCATGTGGCTCTGTAAAAGTCTCTCCTGCTGGTCTTGTTTTTCAGTGAAAACAGGATGTGTCGACTTGGGTAGATGATTAATTTAAGCCTGTGAAGACATGGAGAAGGCCCCCAATCAGTTCAAATTAGCCGAGAGGCAAGTGGACTAATACAAATGTGCCCTCAAAGAAATGATTGAGGATTGTCGCTTAATTCCCCATTCTTGTTAAATTCTAATTTGTGTCAAATCATTTTTATGCCTTATTAAGTTTCTAATGCTTAGGCTAAACGTTGAAGCAGGCTCTATGGTAATATCTCAATTGGTTACGTTCATCTGTGGTGTAGTGGTGTAGTTTACAGACCCTCAAGTCGGTTTTACTACTTGGATCCTAAATGATTCTGTGTCATTTTCCTCTGTCACTCTTTAAATTTTTTTGCTTCTCTCCTCTGTCATTGATGTGGGGGTGGGGGTGGGGGGGGGGGGGGGACTTGTATGGCAGACGTATTTTCAACAGTGGTGGGACCATCTCCTGTGGTTACCAGAGACTCTTGACACGGCCTGAACTCTGCTCCCTGACCCCTACCTGAGTCCAACCTCCCCTGCAAGGGACTGGTCAGCACCTCCCTGCGTGTCCCCATTCAGAGGGATGTTGGGAAGGTGACATCACACATCTGGGTGCCGCAGGGATCTGGTCCTGAATCTGAAACACTTACTCTGCTGCGGAAAGGAGGGGGTGGGGGGGGTTACGCAGGAATGTTCTGTGAACTCAATGGAATTTAAGCTGTAACGCACTCGCCTGCCAAAACCAAATGTTGTGTTTCTGTGAGATTCCATTCCTACTATACCAGTTGTATAACTCTGCGCTTAACTTTTTTCCAGACCTCTTTTCCTCGCTTCCCCTTGTTTTTGTTTTTTTTGTGATTTGTTTTCCTAGGGGAGCATTGATTCTCCTCTGTGCCAGCGTGAAAGTGGATATGGGGGGGGGGGAGATACCTAAATTGATGCCCATTGGCTCAGCAGACCGAGGGCCTGGTCGTTTAAACCGCCATGAGCAGGTAGTATTACCCCTGAAAGGACTTAGAATGTAAAGTGCTGTTCAGTCTTTTCCGTTTTGCTAGGGCTTATTTAGCTTAGTGAAGCTTCATGTTGATTTAAAGACAGTCCCCAATCATTTACTACCTGAATAGTGATGTGGCTGTATTTCAACCTAGGTCTATTAACAGCCGAGGTTTTCAGCGATGCTTTTTACCTAATAGGACAGCATTCCCACAGCAGTCTTTCGTAACACGGCACAGTGCCACAATTTTGATTTGCAATACTTAAATGATATGTTGAACAGTAAAGAAAAGCCTTTTAAATAGTTTATATTTGGGATGAAACGTTCTGTCTTTGGACAGACCCAATCCTTTTACAACCTCAGAGTCCCAGTTTGCAGGGTGTGGACAAAGCACATGGTGTGTGTGTGTGTGTGTGTGTGTGTGTGTGTGTGTGTGTGTGTGTGCAGGCCTGGCGAAGTGGAAACTTTTCTGAGAAAAATGACCGCTGAACCACAAATAGTGCACTTGAGCCCACAAAAAGGAGAAACACTGCCAGGAATAATGGATGTTTTTGTTGTAGGTTTCAGCTGGAGCTTCCACTGAGGTTATGCTTCCATTTAGATTCCTGCTTCCCCCCCCCCCCCCCCCCCGGCTAGAGACTGGTCCTCCTCCCTGCTCTTTTGCAAGGCTAAAGTCTGTAGTCTAGATGGTGGATATATGTTTGGTGGTCTCTCCCTTAGTGTGGGTTTGTTTGGTGGTCTCTCCCTTAGTGTGGGTTTGTGTTTGGTGGTCTCTCCCTTAGTGTGGGTTTGTGTTTGGTGGTCTCTCCCTTAGTGTGGGTTTGTGTTTGGTGGTCTCTCCCTTAGTGTGGGTTTGTGTTTGGTGGTCTCTCCCTTAGTGTGGGTTTGTGTTTGGTGGTCTCTCCCTTAGTGTGGGTTTGTGTTTGGTGGTCTCTCCCTTTAGTCATAAGCATCTTTGGTTTGGAGCGATCTGAAACTTGGACATGTAAGCATGCTTTTAGTCGACGATGAGAAGAATTCCTCAGACCGATGTCGTTTTCCGGTCCGCGTCCTCCTCTATGGAGCCTACACTTACCAATAAGCCGTTAGTTTATGATAATGTTTCGCTTGGGTTTTTGTACATTGCCTTATTTGCTGACAAGCGCGACACCCTGACTGTACTCCAGGAGGACGGGTGGCTGAGCGCGACACCCTGACTGTACTCCAGGTGGACGGGTGGCTGAGCGCGACACCCTGACTGTACTCCAGGAGGACGGGTGGCTGAGCGCGACACCCTGACTGTACTCCAGGTGGACGGGTGGCTGAGCGCGACACCCTGACTGTACTCCAGGAGGACGGGTGGCTGAGCGCGTGGATAGTTGCAATGCATCTCCAGGAGGCCGGGTGGCTGAGCGCGACACCCTGACTGTACTCCAGGAGGACGTGTCGGTAATGAACTGTTCCCCATGGCCCTACGGGGTGAGGGTAATGAACTGTTCCCCATGGCCCTACGGGGTGAGGGTATTGAACTGTTCCCTACAAGGTGTGGGTAATGAACTGTTCCCTACAAGGTGAGGGTAATGAACTGTACCCTACAAGGTGTGGGTAATGAACTGTTCCCTACAAGGTGAGGGTAATGAACTGTTCCCTACAAGGTGTGGGTAATGAACTGTACCCTACAAGGTGTGGGTAATGAACTGTACCCTACAAGGTGTGGGTAATGAACTGTACCCTACAAGGTGTGGGTAATGAACTGTACCCTACAAGGTGTGGGTAATGAACTGTACCCTACAAGGTGTGGGTAATGAACTGTACCCTACAAGGTGTGGGTAATGAACTGTTCCCTACAAGGTGAGGGTAATGAACTGTTCCCTACAAGGTGAGGGTAATGAACTGTTCCCTACAAGGTGAGGGTAATGAACTGTTCCCTACAAGGTGTGGGTAATGAACTGTTCCCTAAAAGGTGAGGGTAATGAACTGTTCCCTACAAGGTGTGGGTAATGAACTGTTCCCTACAAGGTGAGGGTAATGAACTGTTCCCTACAGGGTAAGGGTAATGAACTGTTCCCTACAGGGTAAGGGTAATGAACTGTTCCCCATGGCCCTACAAGGTGAGGGTAATGAACTGTACCCTACAAGGTGTGGGTAATGAACTGTACCCTACAAGGTGTGGGTAATGAACTGTACCCTACAAGGTGTGGGTAATGAACTGTTCCCCATGGCCCTACGGGGTGAGGGTAATGAACTGTTCCCTACAAGGTGAGGGTAATGAACTGTTCCCTACAAGGTGAGGGTAATGAACTGTTCCCTACAAGGTGAGGGTAATGAACTGTACCCTACAAGGTGTGGGTAATGAACTGTACCCTACAAGGTGTGGGTAATGAACTTTTCCCTACAAGGTGAGGATAATGAACTGTTCCCTACAAGGTGTGGGTAATGAAGCGTTCCCTACAAGGTGAGGGTAATGAACTGTTCCCTACAAGGTGTGGGTGATGAACTGTTCCCTACAAGGTGTGGGTAATGAACTGTTCCCTACAAGGTGAGGGTAATGAACTGTTCCCTACAAGGTGTGGGTAATGAACTGTTCCCTACAAGGTGAGGGTAATGAACTGTTCCCCATGGCCCTACGGGGTGAGGGTAATGAACTGTTCCCCATGGCCCTACGTGGTGAGGGTAATGAACTGTTCCCTACAAGGTGAGGGTAATGAACTGTTCCCCATGGCCCTACGTGGTGAGGGTAATGAACTGTTACCTACGAGGTGAGGGTAATGAACTGTTCCCTACAAGGTGAGGGTAATGAACTGTTCCCTACAAGGTGAGGGTAATGAACTGTTCCCTACAAGGTGTGGGTAATGAATTGTTCCCTACAAGGTGTGGGTGATGAACTGTACCCTACAAGGTGAGGGTAATGAACTGTTCCCTACAAGGTGAGGGTAATGAACTGTTCCCCATGGCCCTACAGGGTATGGGTAATGAACGGTTCCCCATGGCCCTACGGGGTGTGGGTAATGAACGGTTCCCCATGGCCCTACGGGGTGTGGGTAATGAACTGTACCCTACAAGGTGAGGGTAATGAACTGTTCCCTACAAGGTGTGGGTAATGAACTGTACCCTACAAGGTGAGGGTAATGAACTGTTCCCTACAAGGTGTGGGTAATGAACTGTTCCCTACAGGGTGAGGGTAATGAACTGTTCCCTACAAGGTGTGGGTAATGAACTGTTCCCTACAAGGTGAGGGTAATGAACTGTTCCCTACAAGGTGAGGGTAATGAACTGTTCCCTACAAGGTGTGGGTAATGAACTGTTCCCTACAGGGTGAGGGTAATGAACTGTTCCCTACAGGGTGAGAGTAATGAACTGTTCCCTACAGGGTGAGAGTAATGAACTGTTCCCTACATGGTGAGAGTAATGAACTGTTCCCTACAGGGTGAGAGTAATGAACTGTTCCCTACAGGGTGAGGGTAATGAACTGTTCCCTACAGGGTGAGGGTAATGAACTGTTCCCCATGGCCCTACAAGGTGTGGGTAATGAACTGTTCCCTACAGGGTGAGAGTAATGAACTGTTCCCTACAGGGTGAGAGTAATGAACTGTTCCCTACAGGGTGAGGGTAATGAACTGTTCCCCATGGCCCTACGGGGTGAGGGTAATGAACTATTCCCTACAGGGTGTGGGTAATGAACTGTTCCCCATGGCCCTACGGGGTGAGGGTAATGAACTGTTCCCTACAAGGTGTGGGTGATGAACTGTTCCCTACAAGGTGAGGGTAATGAACTGTTCCTTACAAGGTGTGGGTAATGAACTGTTCCCTACAAGGTGTGGGTAATGAACTGTTCCCTACAGGGTAAGGGTAATGAACTGTTCCCTACAAGGTGTGGGTAATGAACTGTTCCCTACAAGGTGTGGGTGATGAACTGTTCCCTACAAGGTGAGGGTAATGAACTGTTCCCTACAAGGTGAGGGTAATGAACTGTACCCTACAAGGTGTGGGTAATGAACTGTTCCCCATGGCCCTACGGGGTGAGGGTAATGAACTATTCCCTACAGGGTGTGGGTAATGAACTGTTCCCCATGGCCCTACGGGGTGAGGGTAATGAACTGTTCCCTACAAGGTGTGGGTAATGAACTGTTCCCTACAGGGTGTGGGTAATGAACTGTTCCCCATTGCCCTACGGGGTGAGGGTAATGAACTATTCCCTACAGGGTGTGGGTAATGAACTGTTCCCCATGGCCCTACGGGGTGAGGGTAATGAACTGTTCCCTACAAGGTGAGGGTAATGAACTGTTCCCTACAAGGTGAGGGTAATGAACTGTACCCTACAAGGTGTGGGTAATGAACTGTTCCCCATGGCCCTACGGGGTGAGGGTAATGAACTGTTCCCTATGGCCCTACGGGGTGAGGGTAATGAACTGTTCCCTACAAGGTGTGGGTGATGAACTGTTCCCTACAAGGTGAGGGTAATGAACTGTTCCCTACAAGGTGAGGGTAATGAACTGTACCCTACAAGGTGTGGGTAATGAACTGTTCCCCATGGCCCTACGGGGTGAGGGTAATGAACTGTTCCCTACAAGGTGAGGGTAATGAACTGTACCCTACAAGGTGTGGGTAATGAACTGTTCCCTACAAGGTGTGGGTAATGAACTGTTCCCCATGGCCCTACGGGGTGAGGGTAATGAACTGTTCCCTATGGCCCTACAGGGTGTGGGTAATGAACTGTTCCCCATGGCCCTACAGGGTGTGGGTAATGAACTGTTCCCCATGGCCCTACAGAGTGTGGGTAATGAACTGTTCCCAATGGCCCTACTGGGTGAGGGTAATGAACTGTTCCCTACAAGGTGTGGGTAATGAACTGTTCCCCATGGCCCTACAGGGTGTGGGTAATGAGTCACCTCGTCAGGCCCTGGAATGACTCCTCAGTCTTTGCTAACAGTGTGGCTGTAGAATGTTTAGTTGCCAGCCTGTAAATCCAGGGAGCTGCAGAGTCACCCTGCATGGAGATGGAGCCAGTGAGAGAGAGAGAGAGAGAGATGTTGAATTTAGCATCAGAGGACAACCACCGAGTGAGTGTTCACACAACCACAGGAGTTTTTCCTCAGACCGGAGCGTTTGGCTTTGCCTGACAGAGCTGCTCTCTCTGGGATGGTAATCATAGACGAGTCCTTCTTGTGCGTCCGCCTGCCAGCCTTGCTGCGACAACATTCACAACTGGCACGATTAAACCAGCGGCATAGCAACAATCACTATCTCAATTCTGGAAAGAGAAGACAATCTCAATCTAAGTTCCCTGATAAAGTGGTTGTTTGGGGTGCTCATCAATGCATGATCATTGGCTGTAAGATGCTTTCCTCATTCATCTCCAGCGCCATCTCTGATATTCTCCGAAGGGCTCAGTGATATCCCTGACGATAAGGGCCTCTTAAAGAGGCGGTACCAGTGCTCCCTGGGGGGGCCCGCCGGTCCATGCTGCTGGCGCTGGTTGCCGCTCCAATTAAAGGCCCCACTTCTCTGAGCTCAATTCATCGGGGAGCTTGTTGCTTAACTGCCAAAACACACAGCGAGAGTCTCAATACTAACAAATGTTCCCGTGTGCCTCAGTTGGTAGAGCATGGTGCTTGCAACACCAGGGTTGTGGGTTCGATTCCCACAGGGGACCAGTAGGAAAATGTCTGCACTCACTACTGTAAGTCGCTCTGGATAAGAGTGTATGCTAAATGTAAAAAAACATATATATAAATAAGTAAATATATATATAAAGTCATTTTGTTGCCGTCCTCGTCGACACCCCTCTTCCTAGTTCCTCCAACTCCCCTTTCTCACGGTGGAGCCTCTTTGCTTACTGTGATGCCTGTGAGAGTCAAAGAAACCGGAGAAGTGGTTGTGTAAATCCCTCCTTATCCTCACCACCTGTGTGTGGAAGTCATTAACAGGATCGTCCCCACCTCTGCAGTGACAGCGTCATTCGCACTTCAGTGTGAAGCGCTCTTTTACACCATACGCCTTTTCTGTCATTCAGATAATGGATTGCATTTACAAAGCTCCTTTTCATTTCAATGTTTTAAGACTCTTCAAATTGTGTTGGAGTTTAGTGTTTCCCTTCTAAATTGTTGTTTGTTTGTTTTTGTGCAGCAAGACGGGTAGGTTTTTACTAAAAATGAGTTTGGCTAGCCAGTCAGTAAGCAATGACATCATGGGGGTTTGTTTATCCAATTATAATTTCCCCACCTTTATTTAACTAGGCACGTCAGTTAAGAACAAATTCTTATTTACAATGACGACCTACCCCGGGCCAAACCCAGACGGCGCTGGACAAATTGTGCGCCACCCTATTGGACTCCCAATCACTGCCGGTTGTGATACAGCCTGGAATCGAACCAGGGTGTCTCTAGTGACACCTTAGACCACTGCGTCACTCGGGAGACCCCTAATGTGGGTATGATGTAGGGTCGAGCTTTTCAGTACTTTAATACTTAAAGCACGTCTGTTGTTCTGTAAACAAGGCCTGACGTCATGACAACACACTTTACCCTACACACCACAATCCGAACATACAAGTCAACCTCCACTTAGTCGTTTTAGCCTCTTGTGGGTACCAACAGCACTAAACAACAGCTAAATAACAGGTGTGCTCTGAAAA